>NC_073309.1:62404701-62704701 GCF_027595985.1 Sorex araneus | reverse complement strand
ACCGAATCCTTTATCTGTGACATTTCCTTTTGTATGTTTTTTATATCTGCTCTCATTTCTTCCCGTATTTTCTCAGCTGTCTGTTGTATCATTTCTGTCAGGTCCTCCTTTAATTTGACGAATACCTTGTCAATCTTTCCATTGAGTTCATTGAACATCTTGAGGATTTCGCCTCTGAATTCTTTATAGGAGAGCTCAAGTTTGTAGGAAACGTCTATTGTGGCATCTGGATTCCTTTCTTCGTCCTCTCCTTGTGGGGGTTATTTGCGCTGTTTCTTCATATTGTTGTGGTGTTATGGAAGAGGGACCTTTCAAGTTCACCTCTGGTTGTGAAAAAGGATTCTGAATGGGCTTGGTCAGTGGTGATCAATTTCTTCTGTACCACCTCTAGAACATGTCCCTCTCTGATGTTCCTCTATTCTTTATGTGAAACTACAAGCAATGCTTTTTGAGAGTGGGGTCCTTTAGCTTTGGCTTGAATAGCTGCTTATATTCATTGGTATGTTTCAAACTTGGAATTAGCTAGCATCCTATTTGGGAACTGTTTTAAGAACCGCTAAGATGATACTCAGGGATATAGGTGATGAACACTGAGAAGTACCGAAAAATGCTTGGTATTTTGAAAATAAATAAATAAATAAATAAAAATGCGGCCACATAAGCGGCCACCGGTTCAGAAGGAGGCCATGCCCACTTTTGTTGAGGCCACGGCCACTCATACAATGTGGCTTGATAACCTCAGGGAGGGAGCTGACCGGCGTGGCGGCGCTGGAGGGTGGCGAGGGGCTAGGTGGGCAGTGCTCAGGCAGGGTGGAGTTGAAGTCCAAAAGAAGATAATGCAGGGAGGGGTGGGGAGGTGCAGGCGCAGAGGACATGGCGCCATTCAGTCCACTACCCTGCAAGAGGGAGCGGACTGGCGTGGCCGTGCTGGAGGGTGGTGAGAGGCTAGGTGTACCATATTTTAAGGTGAAAGCAAATGAATCTTGAATTAATTCTAAGAGACTCAAATATTATACTGCTTTCCCACATTCTATGATTTTGATGTACTTTACTACTTGAGTGTCTCTTATTTCCCCTTTACAGATGAGTCGTTAGTACTTCTTTTCAAGCTTGTTTTGTTTAGAAGAAAAATAGTTTGTTTGCAGAAGTTAATTGTTTCTTCCTTCATTGATGGTTAGTAGAATTTTTCTCCTTTTTTTTATATTAGAGTCAATATAATTAATTTGTATTATATTTTTTCATTTAAAAAATTTGGCATCATTATTTACAAAAGTTTTCATATTTATCAATATTCTGGCTGCCAAGTTCAAGCTAACCTTGGTAATATCCTATAGTTGAGGTTATGACACTTCGTTTGAGAAGGACTGGGCTGTAAGCATTGTTCAAAATCTTAGGTGCCTGAGAATACCGTGGCCTGAAATTTGAGCAGACCTAGGAAAAGAATAGAAATTTGGATTTGAGAGTTCCCATGGAGACCAGTGCCCTTAACATGGAAAGTGCCATTTCCAAGGTATAGAACAATTGAAATATAGTCTAGAGCAGGTTCTAAAACCTTTCACAGTCTCTTTCCACATACAAAAAATGCAGATGGGTAAAAATTGCCAGAAACATTATAAGTAAAATATGAGGTATAAGCATTATAGAATAATTATAAAAGGGAAATTTCTCAAAAAATTCTAAAATTTCCTTAATATGCTTCCATCTAACAAGCATCAATATATATCAGACAAAAGCTGATAGAAACCCATTAGAGATAGAATTGTTAAACTTAACTTTGTAACAGAGTCAAAAAAATTCTAAATCATATCATAGACCAAGAAAAATTGGCAAACTATGCATCTGACAAAAAACCCACTCAAAATTCCCAAAGAGCTCTTTAAATACAGTAATGTGAAAATAAAGTCTCCTGGTTAAAAATATCTTTATAAACACCTTACCAAAAAAAAAAAATAAACAGTTTAAAGGTAACAAATAGACTGTCATTGGGGAATTTTAAATTAAAACAATATAATGTCACACTCCTACTGTAATTGCCAAAATCTGAAAATACCACCTTCTAGTAACACTGTTGACTGGTAAAAAATCTCGTTTACTGCTTCAGAAATACAAAATGGTATAGCACTTTGGAAAATAGCTTGGAATTTCCTACAAAACTAAACATAGGCCCTAAAATCCATTGATTCACTTCTTGACATTTCCCTAGATGATTTGAAAACTTCCATCTACACAAATGAGTGGAAAGACCTACTCCTGATTATTTGCTGCAGCTTTATTAATTATTGCTCAAATTAAGAAGAAACAAAAGATGCCGTTCAGTAGATGAATGCATGTCTAAATAATGATGGTACATGCAAACAATTGAATATTGTTTTGAGTTAAAAGACATTGAAAGATTATAGTTAAAGAACATAAAATATGCTTATTGAACTAGTGTAGCAATTATTTTGAGCATAAAATATAACAAAAACATATAATAGCACAAAATATATCCTCAATTATTGTTGGGACAAGTTAAGTAAATAATGCAAAGTATTTAAAAATTAAGTCAGAAAAATTTACATGTAATATTATAAAATGTTTGAAATTGCTAATTCTGAGCTTAATGGACTATATTTCTTTTAAAAGTATTTATTATAAGCATTTATGATTTTAGACATATGAAGAATATTCAAATAGCTAGTTTATATGTAATATGCATATGTGTCATGATAGCAGTTTAAAAATATGCTGCCAACATTATGAGTTTAGATGATATGATATTGTAAAGCTACACATAAAAATTAAAAATTCTAGGAAGATAAAATAGCTTTCACTTTTTAAAATTTCTTTCCTTTTTAATATACTTTTTGTAACCATGCAAATAATATCATACAATAACTATTTTTGGTAATTTTTTGCTGAGACATAACAGAAAAGCTTTTGGTATTTTCTTATTGAGTAAGTCCCAGCTGGTCCTCTTATCATTTGTGTAGACTCTAAACATTTTATGTTTTAAAGCACCTGTCAATTAGAACCGTAAAATCCACAGATCGATTCTGGAATGTTATGCATGCTGCTGCCAAGGATATGCTTTAAAATTATACATACCCTCTTTGACAGACAATGCACTGCCATCAGCAGAGGAAGAGGAAGAGAACAGGTATTTGAGTCTCATATATAAATGAGGATTTCAATGGTAGCTTTTGGCAAAAAAAGAGGTTGTTCAGTGCCCTATGAATAGGTGAAGTGGAAGGCAAAAAAGAAATGTCACCAAATGTGTCACACTATATAATTATGTATCATATAAAATATTGCATTCAAACATATTTGTGTAGGGGAGAAAACAATGCGTAAATTGTGAATAGCTTGCGACTCTAATTTTAAACTGTATTAGAGAAGCATATTGCTGTGTATTGCTGTGTTGAGTGTATTGAGTGTATTGCTGTGCAATGTTAAGGGATGAATACCAGTGAAAGCAAAAGTAATAAATACTTGAGGCTCTTTTAGTATTCCATGCAACAAAGATACTTAGGATTGTCGAGATTTATGTCTGCCTGCTGTGGGCATTTCTTCTCTTTCCTAGTTTCTGTGTGCCCAACTTCTATTATAAATTTATATTTTGTTTGCTTGGTGACTTCCTTCACATGATATCCTATAGTGCAACATAAATTTTCATATACCAAAGTTATTTGAAATAACACACAAAAAATTTGCATAGAATAAATTAGTTACAAGATCGTCTGAGTAGATAGTATATCAAAATTTAAAATTGATAAACAAACACGTCATTAGGTAAGAAGTTTAAGATCACATTAGGGACTGGAGTGATAGCACAGCGAGTAGGGCATTTGCCTTGCACGCAGCCAACCCGGGTTTGAGTCCCAATATGCCATATGGTCCCCCGATCACCGTAGAGAGTAATTTCTGACTGCATGAGCCAAGAGTAACCCTTGTGCATCACAGGTGTGACTCAAAAAGCAAACCAAAACAAAGATCACATTGGTTATATGGTAACATAAAATAAGTCTGAATTCTTGTTATAATGTCTTTAACTTCTACTATTTAATACAGCACTCGAGTTAATTTTCTAAATACTTTTTGTATATTTTTTTTCTATTTGGGTCACACCCGGAGATGCTCGGGGTTACTCCTAGCTCTGTACTCAGGAATTATTCCTGGCAGTGCTTGGGAGACAATATGGGATGCTGAGAATAGAACCCAGGTTGGCCGTGTGCAAGGCAAATGCCCTATAACACTCCAGCCCCAAATTTTCTAAATATTTTGACTATATATTTTTGCTTAATTGTTAATTTTTATCTTATATTCTTCACAATTCTTTTAATTTTTAATTAAAATGGCATGTGTATTTGTGCCTACATATATATAACATGCATTTGTAATTTTGTGATATAATTAACTTTTAAGCTATGCCGTGAAGAATTATGGAGTAAATCAGGCATGCTAAAAATACCATTTTTATACTTGAGTTATGTATACACATGTCAAAACAACTGGCTAGAAATGTGAAGTACTCAATCAACCAGTTATGTTGTCTACAGGATGCCAAACAGCTGGATTGATTGATATTTGTTCTCAACAGAATGAATTGACTCGGTAGAGCATTGATGCTATATTTATAAAGAAAAAATTTGGCCATGCCAAAAAATTGCTAACAAATATATCTATAACTTACAGGATAAAATCTAATACCCTTTCTTTGACAGAAAATTATTTCAAGACTTGTCTCCATAATATCCTTTTTTGACTCTATCTTTCCATCACTATACCCTTTGGCCGGACCCATAGTACTGTGTCAGTGATCACATTTTTCCCATGAAGTTCCAGACATTCTAAAATGTTTACTGTGGTTCTTAAGTCACTAAGCACCCACTGTCTTCACTGTCTTGGTTTTTCAATGGATAATTCCTTGTCTGTTTTTAAATTATTGCCTAAAGACACGCCAGTGTCTTTTTTTATTTTAGTTCTTTTTGTTGTTGTTGTTGTTAACTGTTTTATTCTTTTCCTTTTTGAGTCACACCTTGCAATGCACAGGGGTGACTCCTGGCTCATGCACTCAGGAATTATTTCTGGCAGTGCTTGGGGGACCATGTGGGATGCTGGGAATCGAACCTGGGTCAACAGCGTGCAAGGCAAACCCCTACCTGCTGTGCTATTGCTCCAGCCCCTTTTTAGGTCTGGTTTTTTTTTTGTTTTGGAGTCACAACAAGCTCTTTTCAGGGCTTATTCCTGGCTCAAGAATCACTCCTGGCATTGCCAGGGGAACAAATGAGGTATCAGGGTATCAGGGATCTAACCTTGGTCACATTCAAAGCATTCATTACTAACTGTCCTCTGGAGTATCTCCCAGTCCCTAGCCCACTTGAATTTTATGCTGCATTTTATCACTGCCTCAGTGCCATTGGCACCCAATGTAACTTTTTTGTTTTGTTTACTTTTGTTTTGTTTTAGAGTGACACCCAATAATGGTTACTCTTGGTAATGCTTAGGGGACAATATCTGGTAAAAGGAATCAAATCTGGCTTCGCTACATGCAAGATAAGTGCACTACCCACTGTAGTATCTCTCCTGTTCAGTACCCATAAGACTTTTAGTGAAGCGCAGTAAATAATTGATAAATATTGACTAGGTGAGTACATGAGTTAATTAATCAATAACTTAGAAAGTTACTTACATTTTAGTATCTGAGTCAATATTTCTGTGGTTAATTATCTACCCTGGACTGGAGCGATAGCACAGCAGGTAGGGCGTTTGCCTTGCATGCGGCTGACCCGGGTTGGATTCCTTCACCCTTCTTGGAGAGCCCAGCAAACTACGGAGAGTATCCTGCCCACCTGGCAGAGGCTGGCAAACTCCCCATGGAATATTCAATATGCCCAAAACAATAACAACAAGTCTCACAATGGAGACATTACTGGTGCTCGAGCGAGCAAATCGGTGAACAATAAGATGACTGGGCTACAGTGCTACAATTATCTATTCAATGTTGTTTTTCCCATTTCAATTCATTTGGAGGTGTGAAATACACTTTTAGTTTTGTGAAAAATAATGTGATTTAAGTGACAATTATTTATCTGAGGTCAATATTGTTATAAAAATAATATAAGAAAACCAGGATTTGTGTTGCATTTTTAATGAATATTAAAAGTTAAATCTTTTTAAGTCTTAACATGCTTTTCATACATCTTGATACTTTATTTACTGTCTCCATTTTATCTCATGGTGATTCTGGTGCATAAATGAATGGCATACAATGTCTCAGATACAATTAAATGTATATTGCTATTGTTTTAATTGCTGTAGAAAATTTAATACTGTCTTTCCTAGAGTGATTATGTCGTTGTTGCTGTGTGGATGGTCAAGGGTCTGCCCTTGGTGACCGAAGGGTTCCCTTGCTTTGTTCTAGGTCGACCACCATCTTAGCTGCATCCATCCCCCAGGCCCCCTGATGGCAACAGAAAAATGAAGGAAGGAACAGGACCATCAGACTGGTTAGTAATCAGTGGCATTTATTCAAATCTCAAAGGATTAGTTATAGAGAAATCATGGAGAATTGGGAATAGCAATTATACATCTGTGTGATTGAACATTTTCATATAATGGACATATGTAAAGCCTTCCTTCAGGGAAGTTCTTCTATAAAATACTCATAGAGAAAAATCTAAGAGCTCAGCATTCTAGATTCCTGCTAGAAGATCCTCCCAAGGGTGGAAGTCCACCTAAGAATGTATTGCTTTCTCCTTTCCTTAGCCAGTATCTGTTTAAAAAATCATCTTAAATTTACTTCTTAATAATATTTTAGTCATTTTGTATGGGTACAGTAAAAGATTTATTGAGCTTAACGGGTGGCTCTTCCTGGGGACATCTTTTCTTAATTTTTTTTTAAATTTTATTGAATCACCGTGAGATAGTTACAAGCTTTCATGTTTGGGTTACAATCTCACAATGATCAAACACCCATCCCTCCACCAGTGCACATTCCCCACCACCAATATCCCGGGTATACCCCCCCTTTCCAATCTTTCCCCTGCTTCCATGGCAAACAGTATTCCCCATACTCTCTCTCTACTTTTGGGCATTATGGCCAAACAGACACTGAGAGGTCATCATTTTTGGTCCATCATCTACTTTCGGCATGCATCTCCCATCCCAACTGATTCCTCCAACCATCATTTATTTAGTGATCCCTTCTCTTTTCCATCTGCCTTCTCCCCTCCGCTCATGAAGCAGTCTTCCAGCTATGGGGCAATCCCCCCGGCCCTTGTATCTACTGTCCTTGGGTGTCAGCCTCATGTGATGTTATTCTATACTCCACAAATGAGTGCAGTCCTCCTATGTCTGTCCCTCTCTTTCTTACTCATTTCACTTAACATGATACTCTCCTTGTCTATCCATTTATTAGCAAATTTCATAACTTCATCTCTCCTAACAGCTGCATAGTATTCCATTGTGTAGATGTACCAAAGTTTCTTTAACCAGTCATCTGTTTTAGGGCACTCAGGTTGTTTCCATATTTGGGCTATTGTGAACAGTGCTGCAATGAATACATAGGTACAGATGTCATTTATACTATGCTCTTTTGCACCCTTGGGACATATTCCCAGAAGTGGTATTGTGGGGTAATATGGAAACTCAATTTCTAGTTTTTGAAGGACTGTCTATATTGTTTTCCAGAAAGGCTGGACCAGTCGCCATTCCCACCAACAGTGAAGGAGCGAGGGGACATCTTGCTATATATACCAGACTAGAGTCCTCAGGCCAGGTAAGTTTTTCCTAGGCCCAACGGGGTCCTTATTCAATTGCTTCTTTTTTGGGTCGTAACAGTTTGTTGCATGACCGGCTCTTAACTTATTATACTTCATATGGTGCTTAACCTGTCCCTTTTCAATGCCAGAGTGGTGATGCCTTGCCTTGAGTCCATTTTTGTACTTAGGAGGGACCCCTGTTTTAGGGAGTTTAGAACTAAGGGCAACTGAGGTTTAAGTCAAGTAAATATGATGGATGCTCAGCTCAGGAATAAATATTATTCGGAGTCAATTAACTCCCAAGTTTCAAAAGCATCGCATTAACTCTCTCCCTATGTCTATACAAAAAGGACTTTGCTCTACAATAAACAGTGCACAGGACATGAAGGAAAGAGAAAAACAATATTTTACTCACATATACAGTGACAACAAGTCTCACAATGGAGATGTTACTGGCTCCCGCTGAAGCAAACTGATGAACAATGGGACAACAGTGCTACAGTGCTATACAAAGTCCAGAAATCTCAGAATTTGACTTTACAAGTCACAGGGGCTGATTTGGGGATATAACTGATTAACAGCTATGGTAAGAAGAGCAAAAATGAGACATTAAAGAAAAATACAGAGGCTTGGGAGTGCCTGATTAATATGTGTAAGTTCTCTGTGTGAGGGAGGGAGGACAATCCAATGTTATTTATTATAATACTTAGAGTTGTAATCCAACACAATTTGAATCTTTTTTTTTTCAACTTGATCTGAAACAACACATTCTCCTAATTTTCATTGGCCACTCCAAATACTTTTAAGACTCAATCCTCATTTCTTATACCTTTTTTTTGCTTGTTTGCTTTTGGTGATGCACAGGGGTCACTTATGGCTAATGCACTCAAGAATTACCCCTGGCAGTGCTTTGGGGACCATATTGGATGCTGGGAATTGAACCTAGGTTGGCTGTGTGCAAGACAAATGCCCTACCCACTGTGCTATCGCTCCAGTTCCTCTTATAGTTTTTAATTAAAGTATGTCTAGAGCTTAGTCTTTGAATCTCTGTATTCTACAATTACACTGTTAGTTCACATTAGGTATCATGACCTGATCACAAAAATGCCACAAATGATAGTGCAAAAGTTGTGTTTTATCTTCTGACCTAGATCTTTTGTTAAGCCTAAAAACACATTGCTAACACTTATTAAATTAATAGTATATATTTAAACTCAATTTGTTCAAAATTGGACTGGAGTGATAGCAAAGCTGGTAGGACATTTGCCTTGCATGTAGCTAATCCTGGGTTTGATTTCCCCATCCCTCTCAGAGAGCCTGGCAAACTACCAAGAGTATCCCGCCCACACGGCAGAAGCTGGCAAGCTCCCCATGGCATATTCGATATGCCAAAAACAGTAACAACAAATCTCACAATGGAGACATTACTGGTGTCCACTTGAGCAAACTGATGAGGAACCGTTCGGCAGTGCTACAGTGCTATTCAAAATTGAAATCTTAGTTATCTTCTTTCCCCAGTGTTCCCTGGGTTCTTTCCCAACATAACTATGGCAATGCCAGTCCTCTAATTTCTAAAAAAAAAAGCAAATAACTGTAAAATATGATACATTATATAGTTAATGATGAAAGAAAGATAAGACAAGCAGAATTAGGAAAATTCTTTACTAGATACTTGGAGAGACAGTCCGGGGCTAATGGTGCTTAGCTTTTCTATAGACAATGCTAGTCTGATCTGCAGGACCACATACGTCCTCAGAGCATTACCAGATGTGATCTCGGCGTCATTATATTCCTGAGCACTGCTAAGTATGCCTCCACTTACCAAAAAGAAAAAGAAAATGGTGGGGGGTAATCTTAAAACATCTCATATCCAAAGAGCAGACAGATAGTACAGGTGTTAAGTGCAACACTGTTTGTGACCCAAAAACAAGTAGTGAGCTATATGTACTATATTATCACTTCAAACCCCTCTTGTATGTTTTCCCCCTGATTCCCACTGGGTCTTACTCCAAACCTAGGTGCGGTTTGTTTATGAACCTGCGGTAGAAGTATCACTGTATCACTGTCATCCCGTTGTTCATGGATTTGCACCAGTAACGTCTCCATTGTGAGACGTTGTTACTGGCATATTGTTTTTGGCATATTGACTATGCCAGGCTTGCCAGGCTCTGCCATGAGCATTTGACTGCAGTAGAAGTAAGCTTCAAAAATAAAGTTACTTTTATATTATACTAAAAATCTGATCATATATGTGAATGAAAAAGTGTTTTTGTAAAAATTTTAACTATCTTCCTGCACAGAAAGCAGCGGCCTGGCAGCACCCACGTGGCAGGCGCCATCTTCTGTGACTCCAAACCCAGAGGTATTCGGTTTTTACTTTTGGGGCTCCCAGGAACTCATGGGAAGGGGGCGTAACCGGCACGCCCTCGGCCCAGATAAATCCAGAGCCGCTGAGCGCGAATCGGACACTCTGCGCCTAAAGACTTTGAATTCAGAGACTTCTTACAGCAATGCACTGGGACTGTGAGCTGGGCTATGTAATTTCTGGCAGAATTTTCCCTGGACTTTATACAGAAATCCAAAACCGCGCGGACACGTCTGCGCGACTTAACATTTATAATTGTCAGCAATGTGAAACGGTTCCATTTGAACAGGTCTGACTTAGGGGGGGGGGGGAACTCCAAATAATAAGAGTAAGTTTTTGTTGAAATATTGAAGGTTTTTAATGTAGCAGCCACCTCTGGACTGTGAACTAAGCAAAAGCCCCACGCTGGCCGACGTGGCGTGGCGTACACCATACTATGAGGCGCAGGAAGGGGGATGAGGGGGAAAAAGAAAAAAAAAAAGGAAAAGGAAAAAGAAAAAAAAAGAGAGAGTTATGTACTTGTAGCAGTGGGGCTACATATCTCTTCATTTCCAGCAATGAAAAACTAATTATCAAATGTAGTAGGTCTGTCTCTCTTGGTTGGAAACTCCAACAACTATAGTGAGTTTTGTGTTGAATTATGGAATGTAATCAAGGTAAAGAAAAAATGAAGTGAAATTCATTAGTTATACAGTAGGGGGTAGGGGGTGGGGGGCGGGCGGTATACTGGGGTTTCTGGTGGTGGAATACGGGCACTGGTGAAGGGATGGGTGTTTGAATATTGTATAACTGACATATAAACCTGAGAACTTTGTAACTTTCCACATGGTGATTTAATAAAAAGTTTAAACAAAATAAAATAAAATAAAATAAAATAAAATTTTAACTAGAAAATGTGACAATGATTTCTGACTATAGAAACTTCAAACTCCAATATCTTAACTTAAAGCAAAATTATAAGCATCCTCTTCAAAGAGTAATGATATCTATAATTGACCACCTGTGAAGTATTCCTGATCTCACCCCTTTAGCAGATAGGTTTGAAAAGATAAAAAGTCATTTTTCCACTTAAATGCATCAGTTAAACATAATTTCTCTCTAATAAAGAATATTTAAGTGCTTCCTGTCATAGTTTTATAACTACATTTCACCATAGAAATTTAAGAAGAGAGAAATCAATGTTCCTCTCTAACAGACCATAGCAATTTCTTGGGAAAAAAATGTAAGGACCATTTGCCAAACATTAACTATGTCATGCATGAAAACAAAACAGTATTTTGTTTTTCAAAACATAATTGTGTGATCACTGAAAGTTGGTGACACATTAATATATTGGCTATTCTTTACAGGTTACCAGTGATTTCCACGTACAAGTGTTAGTTTTTTGAAAGATGCAAGTCTGTGTATAGATATTCCCTACTTATTGCCATTTACATCCCTGGCTACAGCCATCAAAGTATAATGACACATCCTCTTCCCAATACTGTTATTCACAAAAATTTTACGCATTTTCAAAAACTTTCTGGGTAGGTATTTGAAAACTGATATAATAAATACAAAAATATTACTACATCAAAAAGCATAAATATATGTATATATATGAACAACTCAGAGATGCCAGTATACTTTGTCAGCAATTACTCTTAAAAAATAATTTGTTAATTATACTTTGTGGTTGATTTGAGTTCATAGCCAAATCATCATTTTCTGGTTTAAGCAAGTATTCATAACTACACATACAGTATTTTTCTATATTATTTAGCTTGATTTACAGGCTATTTAATTAGAATTGCAATAACTAGAATAAAAATGACTTATAATTATACTTTTGTAAAGTTCTCCAGGAGAAAATATGTTGAAAGTCTGTAATGTTTAAAAGTAAAAATCAGAATCCAGTAGAATATTTTAAGTTATTTCAATCACAGAATATACTTAGAGCATATGCTTGGTCACTAAGAAGTAAAATGGGCTGTTCACATAATTTTACAGTAGGTACAGAAATTAGGGAGGTGAATAAGGAAAGGTAATTTAAAAGGGAAGCAGTAAAGCATTCAGAGTAAATTACTCATGAAACATTCTGTGGAAGTATTATAAATTTAGTGTTCATATTTCACTTGATCAAACAGTATTGGCAAAAACAATCAATGTTAATGTTGTTTTTCAGATATAAGGTCTAAATAGCAACATAGACATTATTGAACTTATTTGCAATACTCAAAAGCAAAAGTTTAAGTTTAGCAAATTAATAGCAAACCATCTAAATGACTGGATAATTACAATATGCTAAATATTACTCACACAACAAAGGTAATCTGCATTTTGAAAGAAAAAAATTGCTAGAACCAGAAAGATATTACATGGATTAAGGCTTGTAGTGACTAACGCCAGTTCTGTCTTAACACACCACATTTTCATTGAGGACCACCGTGATACCTGAGGACCGCCATGATACCTGAGCAGAGTAAGCACCAAGTATTGCTATGTATAGCTCCAAATCTTCCTAACTTCTCCTAAAAGAAGAAAATCACATCATTTTGTATTAACAACAACCTTTCTTGAACCAAATAGTTAACAGGACACTTATCATTTTATTTATTTATTTAGGCTTTTTGGGTCACACCTGGCGATGCTCAGGGGCTACTCCTGTCTCTGCACTCAGATACTACTCTTGGCAGTACTGGGGGAATCATATGGGATGCCAGAGATTGATTCCAGGTCAGCTACACGCAAGGCAAACAGAGGCAAACATTCTACCTGCTGTACTATTCTATCAGCCCCTCATTTTAAGTACAACTCAAGTTTCAGCTGAACAGGAAAAAATGTTAAAGTACCATAAAAATTACACATTGTCTATTACCTGTGATATCAAGAAAATGTCCAGACTGTAAAACATTTGACAAGGAGTAAAATGACACTTTAAAAAAAAAAAAAAAGCAACTCCTGTGTTGTTATTTTTTTACCACTAGGCATGAAAACATATAGATGCCTACTTCTTCTTTTTAAGACTTTCAGGGATTAACATTGATCCATGTTATAACGCAGTGAAAAGAATCAACTTTATAGTACTTGTGAGAACATTCTGAAATGCTTGAGGCCTTGCCCTGCTTCACCCAGAGCAAGGTTATAGACATTTTAGACAAGGGGATGGGGGTGTGGAATATGAATTTAATTTTTTTCCAGACAAGATATAGCAATAGGGTCAAGTGTTATCAACATCATCATCATCGTTCCATTTATTTTCTCGAGTGGTCTCAATAATGTCTCCATTCATCCTAGACCTGAAATTTTAGCAGCCTCTCTTTACTCGTGCCGCATTGGAGGCTCTTTCAGGGTCAGGGGACTGAGACCCATCATTGTTACTGGTTTTGGCATATTAAGTATGCCATGGGGAGCTTGCCAGCTCTGCCCTGAGGGCAGGTCAAGTGTATCCTATCTAAATACAAAATAACAGCCTAAAAATAACAAATTATATCAATCAAGACAAAAGCATTTCTTTCTAAGAAAGTTTCAGATTGAAGATATGAAGCATTGTGAGAGGGGAAGTTGGCCTTGAAGCTATCAAAATCTGTCAACATTAGTCATGAGCTACAGAGAGATATGTGTATATTGATAAATTTCATCTATGTATTGGTAAAATTTAGGAAACAATGGCTTTAAGGAAATCAACAAATGAAAAGAATTTCTGTGATATGAAAGAAATATATTTTTATGATGTTTTTCCTAACTCCTTTTGCCAAAATATATGGAGTGGAGCAGAATCCAGGCAGAAAACTTGGGAGCTGGTGAACTGAGGCTCCTGAGAGGATGTCAGGAAGGTTCTGGGAGCTTAAGTTTGGAGGAGAGGCTACTGGAGAAAGGATAAGTAGAAGCAGAGCAGCTATAAGAAACTGCAGTGTGACACAGTCAAAGTAACTTACTAAAACCCCACAGAAAGAAGCTACTTGATGCCCAGGGGGAATTGGTTGGGATATCTTTTGAAATGAATAGAAAGAAAATGTGTAGAGCTCACTAAAAGTTAAACATGGTATCTGATTCCTCTTCACAGTAAGGATTTTGAAGATTTTGATTGGCAAGAATCTTACTTCTATTGGGGAAGCAGCCTCTGGTCTGAAGCAGGGTGACCTTGAGCATCCTCATCACATTCTATATTCATCCTCTTAGACTGACAATCATCAGAACAATGAGGACAAACACTTACATACATTCCCTATGTATGCTAATCTTTCCTGCCTCTGTTTTTACATGCCAAAGCAGACTGGCCACTACAGGTGTAGAAGTCTCTTAGAAGGAATCTTCACTTTGAGAGGTAGCAGAGATAAGATTTCTTACGGTGGGGCTGAAGCGATAGCACAGTGGGTAGGGCGTTTGCCTTGCACTCGGCCAACCCGGGTACGATTCCCAGGATCCCATATGGTCCCCTGAGCACCACCAGGGATAATTCCTGAGTTCAGAGCCAGGATTGACCCTTGTGCATCTCCGATGTGTCCCAAAAAGAAAAAAAAAAAAATCTTACAGAACCCCACCAAGGGAGCATTTCTCTAGGATCCTGGCTTTTCAGGAGGAAGGGTCCTACAAACAATTTATCTAGTCCTTCTCTTCAGACTTAACTCATCTTTTAAATTAAGCATATCTATTTCCTCAAGCATATGCATATCCAATAGGAAACAATTAGGAGTAAGATTAAATACTGTTCTAATCCAACAAAGTAGGGAAAGATTTATAGGAGAAAACTCTTTTATTAATAAAAATAATAATAATACAAGACTGGTAATAGAGGTATCCTTGTTGTCTACTATGATAAGATGATCTAGATTCACCTTTTTTCTTAAATCTAGAAAATTAGGAAAAATGATATCATTATTCACATTGTATCACTGTCATCCCGTTGCTCATCGATTTGCTCGAGTGTGCACAAGTAACGTCTTCATTGTGAGACTTATTGTTACTGTTTTTGGCATATTGAATATGCCACGGAGAGCTTGCCAGGCTCTGCCATGTGAGCGGGATACTCTCGGTAGCTTGCCGGGCTCTCCGAGAGGCATAAAGGAATCAAACCCAGGTCAGCCATGTGCAAGGCAAATGCCTACCCACTGCGCTATTGCTCTAGCCCTGATATCATTATTATTATCCTGAATTGAATTTAATTATGTAGTGGCTAAAGACTAGTAATTTCATTTATTTTGGTTGATAAATATTTATTTGATGATGTTTTAAGAACTTAAGATAGCAAATACCCAAACTCAAAGGAAAAATAAGAAAGTCGGTAGGTACTATGATTGATTTTATAATAAAAAAATAAAGGACCTCATAAAAAACTAATACGTGCATGCAATATTCAATTTATTTGTTGAATGTATCACTTAAGATTATAATTTTCTGAGAGTAATCACAATTCAGAATTTAGGTTTGCAAACTACAACCTACACGGCAAGTCTAGGCAACTGTATTTTGCTAAGCAAAATTTTATTGTGCTCGTTTGTTTTGCATTACATATGATTTTTCTCATGTTTAGATGGTATAATTTAGTCATTGTGACAAATAATACCGCTTGCTAAGCCTAAGTACTTACTATCTAGGCTTTGTATTATTTTGTTAGCACAAAAGTGTAATTTTTTCTGCCTTTGCAGCTTCTTGAGAATTGTATGAAAGATTTACATACAAAAGTCAGTAGGTTAAAGGTTAGATTTTATTGTATGGATAAAGAAGATGGGCCTGGGTCCCTCCCCAGAGGTCCAGGCCTCTCCTTACCTGTGAACGACGTCACTAGTCCTCTCCCTGACGCTGCCTGATCCTGTGATCCCGTGAATGACTTCCCTGTCTGGTCCACGCCCTCTGTTCTTTCCCCATGAATCAGGGCCAAGCCTGGTCCTGGCACGCCTCTCTCCATCCTGTGGGGGCTTTCCACAGTCTCCAGCCACCTGCACCTGGGTGAGAGTCCTGTACTCTATACCTGGGTGAGAGTCCTGTACTCTATACCTGGGTGAGAGTCCTGTACTCGATACCTGGGTGAGAGTCCTGTACTCGATACCTGGGTGAGAGTCCTGTACTCGATACCTGGGTGAGAGTCCTGTACTCGATACCTGGGTGAGAGTCCTGTACTCGATACCTGGGTGAGAGTCCTGTACTCGATACCTGGGTGAGAGTCCTGTACTCGATACCTGTGGCTAGGCCTGCCAAACAGATTCTGGCTTTCCAAGTCTCTGCCATGGCCACTGGAGTGTGGTTGAGACCCTATGTTCAGCACCTTCCCACTACCTGGGCGTCCATGCCCTTCCTGAACTCAGCTTTTCTGGGCACCTGAGCCCTGCCTGGATTCTGCCTTGTCTGGGCCTAGCGGAGGGCACCCAGCTCTACCTGACATAGAAGAGTGTCCAGAGACTGAGAGATGGAAATTTGGGTCTTTGATTTTTATCTGCTGCTGTTTCCTCCCCACACCCCAACATCTGTTCCAATGGGCACTTGTTCCAGGGGTGGAGATTTAAAGTGCCTGGTGCTCCACACTCCTGCTCTTGCTGTGTTCATTTACTCACCTGTTCTTTTAAATATTTAAGTACTTTTCTATTTTCTTAAATTAAATTCTTAAATTTGGGGGCTGGATGGAGCGATAGCACAGCAGGTAGGGCATTTGATTTTCACGAGGTCGACCTGGGTTCAATCCCTGGCATCCTATATGGTCCCCCAAGCACCACCGGGAGTTAATTCCTGAGTGCAAAGCCAGAAGTAACCCCTGAGCATCTCTGGGTGTGATCCCCACCCCCAAAAATTAAATTTAATCACTTTATTATTTGTACTATTCTGAAGATAAATGATGCAAGCTCTTTGGAAAATAGCAAGCGTTATAGAAACTGTAAGTAAGAAAAAATAATCACTTGAACTTATTTGCATTTCCTGACCATTATTAAGAATATTGTATATGAAAATGGTGTCATTTTAATCCAACTGATCTTAGTTTCCATTATACATTTAAAAATGTGCACTAACTGTGAACTGTGAATTCTGTGTCTCAAGTTATACCTCGAATGTATAAAAAAGAATCATTAGAAATAAAACATAATGAATTTTATTTTTAATGCTCCTTAGATGATTTCAATGTTCATTTAATGTTAGGAAACATGTATCTCAGAAAAATTTTACCTCTGTGCTTTTCCTTTAATATTTGAGTCATGAAGTTGAAGAGAGTACAGCAGGTAAGGTACTTGTCTTACATTTGGCGGGCTAGGTTCAATCCCCAGCATCTCATATGGACCCCAAGCCTCAGTAGAGTGATCTCTGAAAGCAGAGCCAGGAGTGAACACTGAGTACTCCTGGTGTGGCCAAAACTCAGATCAAATGTTTAGTCAAGTAAAGGCATATCAAAAAATGAAGGAAACAAGAGATTTAAAGGAAACAAGAGATTGAATATCCTTCTAGCTACTCTACAACTCTCACACATTTAAACTGCACATAGATGGTTTTATTTCAGCTGTATAGCACTGTAGCACTGTCATCACTTCGTTCATCAATTTGTTCAAGCGGGCACCAGTAACATCTCCATTGTGAGAATTGTTGTTACTGTTTTTGGCATATCGAATACACCACAGGGAGCTTTCCAGGCTCTGCCGTGCAGGCGGGATACTCTCGGTAGCTTGCCAGGCTCTCCTAGAGGGATGGAGGAATCAAACCCTGGTTGGCCGCGTGCAAGGCAAATGCTATCGCTTTGTGCTATCGCTCCAGTCCTTTCAAATTATATATAACTATATATAAACATATAACTGTTATATATCATAAATAATTATTGATGTTATATATTTACTTTGCATATGTCATGTTTAATATATAATTTTGATGATAATTTCAATTATATATTGCACATATTTAAAATAAAACCAGAACAGAGATAAAGCCATTAGAAACATATGATGACAGGTATTTCTTTAAATTTCAATGTATGTTGTGCCTGACAAAGATTCTTTGACAGAGGATATATAGAAACAAAACCAAAAAACCCTCAATTACATGGGTAACCTGCTAAAATTTCATGTTAATACTGCTCTGCATGTAAAATTTTTCAATTTTCAATGTTACTCTCTAAGCATATTTTTTTCTATTATCAGTTAACATCAATTTTTTTTTTTTTAGAAACCAAAGCAAAAGAAGCTCTTGAACTTACACTGCAAAAATAAAGTTACCAAAGCATGAGCTAATGGTAGGCAAGAGAGTTTCTCATAAAGGCGGTGGTGAGTTTGGTGCTGTAGTACATTTTTAAAAGAGAAAAAAGTGTAAGTTTAAATTATTTATGGATTTGCAAATGTACACTACCTCAATACAAGACAAATATAAATTAAAATAAATTTGTGAATAAATATTCTACTGGGAAAATGCTATTTGTAGTATAGATTGATGTAGAGAATTACAATTTTCTAAAATGTAAAAATGTACTTTTTTAATAGTCAAAGATTTAAAAGTAGCATATCCCAATTGTCAAGATAAGATGAAAAACTTTCCTTTGTATTTATTACAAGATAAAAGTTCAAGTAAAGAATTGTCTTTTCAAGTATGTGAAGAAAGTGCAATAAGTGTTAATTATAAAAGTATATACTGACAGCAAGATGAAAATAAATTCTGAATATAAAAATACTTAGGTTTTTATAATAATGACACAGAGTTGGGATACAAAAAATACATTATGTATCTGTAATGAAGAGAGTATATGCTTTATTGTTTCAATATTGCTTTTAGAGAATAATGAATTACTAACTGCATGAAATAATATGAGGCTACAGCCAGAATTCTACTTATAAAAACTAAGGGCCTTACCAACAGCATAATTATTATATAAAAAATTTAAAAGTAAAATATTTATAACTAATAGCAAGAATTATTTTGAGTCAAAGAAGACATAAGTAAAATAAATAACTTCTTGATATATTACAAGAAATAAAAAATGAAATCAAACCAAAATATGGATCTAGATCAATTGTACAGCATGTAGGGCACTTGCTTTGCACGCTGCCAACTTGGGTTTGATCCTGGCATTGATATGGTCCCCAGGTTCACCAGGGGTGTCATGGGCACAGGAGTAAGCCCTGAGTACAGCTGGGTGTGGCCCCAAAACATAAATTTTTAAAAACTTAAGAATGAGATATTTAAATGCTTAAAATAAATAAATGTCATTGATAGTAAAATTAATCACTTTAAAATTAATCACTTTATTGGCTTGTTCTTAAGTATGTGTTCTTTTGAACATGAATTTCTCTTTTTCTCTCCTCACCTCTTTCTAAATAAGTTTCAATTAAAAATATCATGCTTTACAAGCAAATGAATAAAATCAATCACATTGTTAATGAAATCAATAGAAATATTGTTTCATAATGAAAATAAATGTGCTTTAAATTAAATGTTAAATGAAATACAAATAAAATTCATACAATAATGAATAAAATTTTAGATAATTCATTTTGAACAAAAGTAAAATGTGTATAGAAATGTTATTCCTTTTTATATATTTCAAATTAATTATCTCTATGATATGTAAGGTGGTAGAGTGCATCTTAATGGCAGCATGATGTTTTTCAATTTATTCAACTTCTTTGGGTAAATTATTATCACTAAATGTTTCTTTTTCTAGGTTTAAAGAATTTTTACAAAATTTAAATACTTAAGTGAGTAATAGTTTTACTCTGTACCCAGCTTCAGTGAATTCTCTTAATATTTACTTTTTCAATATCTTTTGTATTTTTTCATGCATAAACAAATGTAAAGGCCACAGATAAATACAAAGAGGTTTTTAGTTTTAGTTTTCTCTCATGCAGCCATTTTGTGCCCATAGATCCTTTTCTGATTTTCCTGTTTTCAATGACAATACTAATAATCTGAGATAGTCATTCCATTCATATATATAAAATTCACTTGTATCACTTGTCATCCCGTAGATCTTTGATTTGCTCAAGTGGGCACTAATAATGTCTCCATTTGTCCCTGTCTCGTGCTAGTGTAACCCAATGGCATCTGCTCACTCCAGGAACAGGAAGAGCCTCAAACTGTTCATTCAGGGTCTTGACGAAGAAATCTGACCATCTCGTAGGTCAGGCATTTTTTGGACATCCTGTGGAATCCAGTTGGTAACAGCTGTAGTTCATTGGCTGTCCCTAAATTGCATTGCGTGTCCAATCCATCTCATTTTCAACGACTTGGCAAACGAGACAGCATCCCTGATTCTTGATCATTGACGGAGGTCAGAACTCTGGATTCCTTCTTTCACTTGAGTGAAACGTGATACTCCTGGCATAGCGCTTTCTTTCGATTCCTCTTTGAGTGACCCGAATAGCATTCATACACAAGATTATCAAGTTTAAAATCATGAAATAATAAACAGCAGTATCAAACACAAAAATGAAAAGAAATGCCAAAATAATCTGAGATGATAAATAAATAAAAATTAAAATAAAGCTCCTGGAAGAAAGCGATGAGAATCTCCTACCCCTGTGTCAGGCTATCTTCACAGGGGCCCCTCATAGGGGGTCAGGTTGGGTCTCCCTCCCCAACCCTAGCAGAGCCCTGGCAGCCAAAAACATCCAGAACCCAGTCAGTGCCATACTCAAGACCACTATCTACACACTCAGACAAGCCTCACTCATGAAGGAACCATCAGACAAACCCTGATGTGCAGGACCCAAAGCTGAGATCTTCAAGCCTGCTTGGATTGGGATTGGGCCTTCTCCCCCCAGATCCCCAGTTTCCAGTAGCTTGGCAGTCACACCCACACACTGCGGCTGACACCACACCACGTAATCTCATCAACAGCCAAGATCCAGAGACTATGAAACAAAGCTCCTGGAAGAGAATGACACCATTTTCCCTGGAGCAGCCCTAAATGCCTCCGTTCCTCTTGGGCAGCCCGGCAAGCTACCGAGAGTATCCTGCCTACGCGGCAAAGCCTGGCGAGCTATCCGTGGCATATTCAATATGCCAAAAACAGTAACTATAATGGGCCTGAGACCCTGAAAGAGCCCCAGTATGGCAGCATTGGGAAGGACGAGTAAGGTGAGACCATTATGCTCTTAGTGTTCTTGGAGCAAGCAGACACCATTGGGCTATGCTAGCACAAAACAGGGATGAATGGAGACGTTACTGGTGTCTGCTCGAGCAAATCAATGAGCAACTGGATGACAAGTGATGCAAGTGATATATAAATAAAATTTTCAAACTAATTTATCCTAGGAAGCAGCTAAGCAGGAAAGCATACTCACTGCATGTGTGAGGCCTTGATTTTAATTTCAGACACCACAAGAACAATGACAAAATAATGAAAGTTTGAGAAAAACATGAGTTTAAGGAGAGGAATAGCAGATTTTGAAAATTAATGCCAGATCAATATTTATCTTCTATTTTGCATGTAGACATAAGAGGAAGGAGTGATACTGATTACATCATTAACACCACTCCCCCATCCCCAATGCAAACTGGAATCCTCCTTGAATACATCAGAAAACAGAGATTACAAATCAATGTGTTTTCTGAGGTTTAGTATCAGCACTTATTGATGGAAAATGTTGCGGGCAGAGCAAAAATTTCCTGCTAAGTTTTAAAATAAATTTCTCAATAATGAACCTAGACTATTTAGAGTCTATAGAGTTCTGGTGGACTGCAGCGATAGCACAGCAGGTAGGGTGTTTGCCTTACAGGTGGCCAACTCAGGTTTGATTCCTCCATCCCTCTCGGAGAGCCCAGCAAGCTACCGAGAGTATCCCTCTCGCACAGCATAGCCTGACAAGCAACTCATGGCATATTCGATATGCCTAAAACAGTAACAACTCTCACAATGGAGACATTACTGGTGCCTGCTCGAGCAAATCAATGATTAACAGGATGACAGTGATACAGTGCTACAGAGTTCCTGGGACAACAGATAAACACCTCCTGGCTGTTTTCATGCTAGAACTCCCTAACTTCTCACAAGAAAAGGTAAATGGTACCCAGAAAGAGAAACAGTGCAAGTTGGGGGAACTCTGTAAGGCTTCTTTGCTAATCTGACGGCTTTCTTTCCCAAGGACTAAATGTCATACATTGCCGAACATGAGGCAATACATGGCCAGCCTTGGGATATGAGTCGAACTATTGAAATTGGTAGAAGAGAATAGAAACTCTCTCTATTCTTTACACAGGGACAGGAATTCTTGTGGTAAAAATTTAAAACTATGGTGGGCAAGATCATAGGGAAGTTCCTTCTTTAAGGGAATAATGTTAACTCAAAATTATATTCACATATTCGTACCTATGTTCATAGCCGTGCCTAGTAGCAGACCCAGGATATGGAAATACCCCAAATATCCAACAATAGATGACAGAGTAAAGGAGTATTGGTACATGTGTGCAATGGAATTATATGAAGTTCTGAGTTAAAACCAAGCAGTTTGCTGCAATGTGGATCTACTCCAGGGTATCATGTTAAACCAAGTAAAACAGAATGAGAGCAAATATGGTATAATTTCACACATATGTGGAATGTAGTGAGAAAAATCAAGGAGAAAGCAATCAAACAATAATAAATCCTTGACCTCAGGTATGGAAGGAAGTGATGACCAAATGAGAGGTGACCTAGGAAAGTGGTAGAGAGTTGGAGACAATTTGGTGATTGTAGGGTGCAGAATCTTCATTCAAGACCATATATTTTGGCAATAGTATAACTATATTACCCAAATTATAGAAAACTTCAAAAATTAAATCAATTTTAATACAAGCAATACAAAACTGCAGCATTATTTTTTTCCTTTTTTTTGCTTTTTGGGTCACACCGGGGTCATACACAGGGGTTACTCCTGGCTCATGCACTCAGGAATCACTCCTGGCAGTGCTCGGAGGACCATACGGGATGCTGGAAATTGAAGCTGGGTTGGCCGCACGCAAGGTAAAGGCACTACCGGCTCTGCTATCACTCCAGCCCCAACAGCATAAATTTTTAAAGGTATTATTTACTAAAGTCAGAGACAAAGCAACTAAAAATGTCAGTACGTGAAAAGGTTCACAGAGGTTTTACTCGAATTTTGAATTATTGTAAATCAGTTTTGCTTTGTATTCTTATTAATATTCTCAGAGAATGAGAATATTCATTTTCCAGGACCCATAAAATTGTCATTTGTAGAATTGAATTATCCAATTCTCCTAAGTACTCAAGTACCATAACATAGTTTTGACCACTAAAAAATGAGAACTACATATTTTCAATAATTATGGAAACACATTTTACTTTTTTGAAAATGAGTTCCACATTTTATTATTTATATGCAATCACTATAAAATAAAACATACTTTCTAAGCTTTGCAAATAATTAGACTTTCTATAATAGATTTGGAAATGATGCATATATTTAGTAATCATAGTTAAATTTTTTATGATTATAAGTGACAGATGTCTGCAGCTTGCAATCATTTTAACTTGACATTTTCAATTATTATAACTATATTGATGAAGGAAGATGAAGGAGCTCTCAGATGCCAAGTCCCATTATTTCAACTTTATGTATTGCTGTCAGGGATTAGTAATTCCGAAGGGACATAACTGCTCTTCAATTAAAATGCTTAGGGAAGGTTCTTTCAGCGATTTAAAATCTGACATAACCCCTCAAAGTATGGCTGATTAAAACTGAGTGTAAATTTATTTTTTAACTTTAACTTTACCTTGAAGATGGTACTGTGAGCTCAAATAAATTAATAATCCACAAGATCATATTGTTTATTAAATTTTAATAATTATTTGCCCAATAGTTCTTAATAAATCTATGAACAAATAGCTAGTCAAGGTGGGAGATAATAGGGCTTTTGAACTTATATCAGTAACAATATTAATTGAGTAGATGTTAATATAATATTTTTGAAATTTATGGACGTCATTATTGAGTACAGTTCTTTTAGTTCCCCTTATGTTTTAATCTTTTCTTTATCAATTTTAAGTCTAGTGCTCCTCAATTTATTTTTGAAGGGAGATTATTCATACAAGGAATTGGGTTTGTGCTCTTGATACTTTTACCCAAATTTCTTTGTATCACCACACTTTTAACCTGTTAAATATTATTATGCATTGATTCTCATAAAGATAAAAACATTGCTACATTTATAGCTTCATTTATTCACCTTTTCTCTCCTTGGTTTTGGGGATAACACATGGGGATTCATACATGTAAGATATTAAATATTAAAAAACCAAAATGTGATTTTGTTTTTACTGCTCTCATTTTAATTGTCGTAGCACTACCATCCCGTTGTTTATCAGTAAGCACATAATTGACACATAATTGAATAATTTAAAAATATTCTTTTTAATTTAATTTTTAACATTACATTACAGAGAAGATAAGCCTAAAATAAAAATTTATTTCTCTTTATTACTGAGCATATTTTAAAAAGACATGTCTGCAAATGTATTATGGGTACCAACAATCCCTTGCTTATCTGTGGTTTAATACCATTTGATTTAAAAATGATATTAACGTGACACCTCCATCCCTCTCAGAGAGCCCGGCAAGCTTCAGAGAGTATCCCACCCACATGGCAGAGCCTGGCAAGCTACCCAAGGCATATTCAATTGCCAAAAAACAGTAACAACAAGTCTCACAATGGAGACGTTACTGATGCCCTCTCAAGCTTATTGATGAACAATGGGACGACAGTGCTTACAACGATTAAAGTGACAGCACTAAAAGCAAAACTCACATTTTGTTTTTTTAATATTTTCCCCCAATTTTACTATTTACTTTTATGATGTTGGATAGTAACAAAAGAATCATGATTACCAGTTAGCTCATGATAATGAGGGTAGAGAAAGTTTAATCTATGGTTTATTGTAATATTGACATATGTATTCTGCACATGTCTCTTTAGATGACTAAGCTAAACTATGATATTTAATAGTTCATGTGTATTAAATACACTTACATTTTAATAAATTTTAAAATATATTTTTATATTTTATATATTTAAATTGATATAATGTTATTATATCAAATAAAGCATCTGTATGAAGTATAAAATGTGATGTAGTAAGTGTTTAATGATATTTAAAAAATTTAATGTGATATCCTATTTCTTCTTTGATAGTTTTTCTGTGACTTCCACCTAAATGCTTCCCAGAAACAGTTATATTTCTTAAATTGTAAATAATCAACTAAGTCCAATATTTTTTTTCTTCCAGTCTTGGCTTTCCTGCTACACTTAGAATATAAATAAATTTCTGAATATAACAGACTTACAGTAAACTGCCTGTAATTAAAGTATAAAATATCATTTATTTTGACACATGAATACATTGGTGAAAATACCACCATGATCAAGATAATGAATCCTTCACTCACCAAATATATCTCATAGATCTTTATTATAGCAACTTTTTCAACCATTCATAATTTCTCCCTCTCTTGGTAGCCCACTGATTTTCCGTCCGTTTTTGATCTAAAATTTTTACTAATAAATTAACTAAAATAGACTATTTTAGTACAACATAATTAAGCCAGTAGATACCAGTGATAAAAATATCATAGGGTTTGCATTTGGGTTTACTGTTAATTAGATATTTGAGTAAAGACTGAAAATGGTAATCTCATAACTATGAGGTACCCACATTCTAGAAGTTCTAAACATTTAGAAGTTCTAAAGCGTTTTCAGAAATATCACTATACTACATAATAGCTAGTTTAGTTTAATGATAGCTTAGCTAGTCATTAGTTTTCAAAAGAGCATTATGTATTACCTCAAAGTTAAAGCAACTTAAATTAATCAAACGAATTATTTTACCCTTAAAGAAAATAGCTGGTACTCTATAGATTATTCTGTAAATATATGTGAATAATCAGTGGTAGGACTAGAGAACTCTCAACCACTAAACATGAGCCCATTACTCTTTCTAATAAAGTATAGCACCTCCCAAAACATTAATAAAAGAACCAAAGAAAATATGCTATGCATATTTTAGCCAAATTATGTAGGCTTAGGTTAAACTTAGCATGAATCATTCTTTCATTAATTTGCTTTATATTTTAGTTTTTCAGTGAGGTATTTGTGTACATATTTGTATATGTTCTAGAGTTATAACTTCATTTTACCACATAATACCACAATGAAAATGCCTAAATCAAAGTACATGACTCCTCTCACCATTTCCTGGCACCCTCAATTTTGTGGCATGAATACATAGGTTTTGTTCTTCTGTTGCTCTTGTTCCTTTTTTCTTATTTATATATGTCCCATATTTAATATCACATAGATTTTTTTCTTCTGACTTAGTCCACTTAGTATAAATCCCTCTGAAAAGGCAAGACGTCACTTATTATGGTTGAATAGCAGCCCCTTGTCTTTATATATTACATTTTTAAATCCATTCATTTATTCTTGGACACTGGTTCTTTCAGTGCCTTAGCTACTGTAAACAGTACTAATATTAAATGTAGGTGTGCATATATTTTTCCAGATGGTCTTTTTGTACTATTTAGACAGACATTTAAGAATGGAATTGCTAGACATGGTTTTAATGTTTTGAGAAAATTTTATACTGTTCTTTTCTTTCCAAAAAATATGTGCATAGGGGCTGGTGTGACAGCACAGCTGGTTAGGGCTTTTGCCTTGCATGTGGCCAACCCGGGTTCGATTCCCAGCATCCCATATAGTCCCCTGAGCATTTCCAGAAGTAATTCCTGAGTGCAAAGCCAGAAGTAACCCCTGAGCATCACCAGGCATGGACCAAAAAGCAAAAAAAAAAATGAAGAAAAAATATGGGAATATGTGCACAAATGGAAGGCATAACATTTTAAGACTATTATAATCAAATGATATCTTTTGAATACAGAAAAGTTGTGGTTTTATTTTTATATGATTTGGTTCTGATAGTAAGCTATGCATTTTCAAAAGTTAATTAAATAAAAGAAATGAAGGTAAATGGCAGTAGTCTAAATTTGCTGTGGAAGTTAATTAATATTTTTTAATTTCGTAAATTTCAACTATCTTTCAAGGTTCCCTTCATTTTTTATTTTCCCCATGATTTAGGCACATGCATGCACATACACACACATATATAGAAACATGCACAAAGAGAATTGAACACACATGTATCTCCCACGTGTTTTTTTATGTCACTAACAATTTTTTACATTGTAACTGTGGCAAACATAAAAATTAGTAGCATGTGATCTTTCCTTTTGATAGTCAGTTTTAGAAGCCAAATGTCTGGTAAGCCATATATTTTTTTCTATTATTTTGTGCCTTGTGATCACTCTTTATTCTATTTAATTTTGGAGACAGCACGTTTTCTGGTGCCTAAGTAATTTGTTGGTATGAGTCTCTGAAAGATTATCTATGATTTGTTGTTCTAATGAGCCCAGAGTTTCATTCTAAATGTCTGTCTCTGGTGAAGATAATAAGCCTGGCAACTCTTTTAGTCACAGAATCCGCAGTGAAGGGTGCCATGAGCTTCAAATTTAAAATAGATCTTTCTATTAGAAAGAAAAAGACTTTCAAACTCTCATCGTCACTTTTTAAAATAACGACATTTTTAACACTATGTAGATAATTCAGATATCTGATATTTTGTTTAATTTTTTAAATTCCATCCTTTAGAGAAACAGAACAAACCTCTATGAAATGAAGAATATTAGCACAAGAATTCTACAAGAGTGTTAGCGTTTTAAAGGCTGTATCTGAAGAGTTTTTCTGGTATTGGGGGTCAGCGGATCAAAAGAAAATCTAAAATTTTAAAGATTTTATCTAATAATATCCCAAATAACATTCTGAGTATTAATTTTATTTCACGACTCATGAAATATTGTTGTTGAAGTACTTAGTTAATCATATTTTAAAGTGCTACTTTTAGTGGGTGTGATTGATTAAAACTCATATTTAGCATGTTTAAAGCACCATTGTTTTTTTTTTTTTGGTTTTTGGGTCACACCTGGCAATGCACAGGGGTTACTCCTGGCTCTGCACTCCGGAATTACCCCTAGCAGTGCTCAGGGGACCATATGGGATGCTGGGATTCGAACCCGGGTTGGCCGCGTGCAAGGCAAACGCCCTACCCGCTGTGCTATCACTCCAGCCCCAAAGCACCATTGTTTTTTTTTCCCCTCACATCTGGCAGTGCTCATGATTTACTTCTGGCTCTACACTCATGAAGTGTAGATTTTTTTAATTCAATTTTTTATTTTCTGGGGTCACCGGATGATAAATAGGGTTATTCCTGGCTTTGCACTCAGGAATTAATCCTGGTAGTGCTGGGGGAACATATGGGATGCTGAGTATTGAACCCGGGTCAGCCGTGTGCAAGGCAAAAAGCTCTACCCGCTGTGCTATTGCTCCAACCCCTATGAGGTGTAGTTTTAAATGGCAAACTATGCTCAGGAAATTTATGGAAAGTTTTTCAGTTAGCTGCTTTTAATGCCATCTGTAAAAATTGATTTTGAGTTGTGTCATATGTTTGTACTGAGAAAGTGTTGTTGATTTTTTTTATTCAGGACTGTTCATGCATAAAAATTTATTTCTAACAGGTGACTACTATAAAAGAACATATACACCTACAATATGTAAAAGAAAGTTTATTTTAATTTTCCCTTTCATATACATATTCACCTATTTGTTTAATTTGATAGTATGGTTTCGCTTTCTTGTATTACCATTATTTGTTTTGCGTGGATGAACATGGCTTATTTTAACATTATATAAAAAAATCAAAGTTGGAAACAAGAAAAATCAAAAAGAATATTTAGTGCTTCTAATTTTGTAGAAAATATAATGCCTCTGATAATAAAATTAGTTTGGGAAAGACTCTAAGGTACTATTTAGTGACAACTGAAGTAGTTCATAATTTGCAGAGGGATCTAATTTATAACCAGGGAATAATTTAATAGTAAGAAGCAGCTGAATGAATAGGCCATTTATATTTCACTCACTTACCCTGAAGGAGTTTCTTTTGGGTATAATACTTTATGTGATTTTTCTGTTCAATAATTTCCCAGTGGTATGAAAGTTGCCCCTGGAAACTGGAGGATTACACTCTACGTAGATTTTCTATCATATTTAACAGCAAATTTGAACAGCATACAAATAGATATTCATCAATATTAGATAAATGTCGATTCTGTGTTATTCTTTTATTGTTTTAATGTGTTTAACCAGTGAGCCTTCAGTTAGTATTTGAGTACTTATTCTGAGAAATGAACTACAAAGTTAGAGACAGATTAAAATGCTTGAAAATATCTGGACATTTCCCTACGAAAGTAAAAAAGGGAAACACAACATACCAGGACTCTAATAATTTAAACATGTATAAAGGTATTTTAAAAAACAGTTGCAAAGTCAAATTTTACGAACAGTAAATTAGTCACTGGACCTGACTAATACTAGTAATCACGTAGTGCTGTTCTGAGTAATATATCATAAAATAATTTGTATTCTTTCTCAAATGTATAATTACATATTTCAAGTATTTTTTGTACTTAAAAATAATTTAATCCGTTATATTCACTGTTTGATCAATTGCATACAAATGGTAGAGGTGTTGTGTAGTTATCCTTAGAAAACCTTCTTGTATCTGTTGTGCTTTAACAGGATTATTAATGTAAACTAATATTTAAAGCAACATTTATATTTAATTTGTAATTGATACAATTTTTTCAAGCTAGAGGAATTAATTTTATATTCTGAAAAGTAGTTAAGCTTAAACCTTACTTTCAGCAGTTTACTGGTCATTTCATTTTATTTCTTTATGAATTGAACTATGACTCAATTTGACCATTTTCTTAAAAAATTTTTGATATTGAAAATAAATTTGGAATTGGATGAAACGGCTGATGTGCCTTTATAAAAGGTGCAAAGTGATACTCCTTAAATTCCGTAATACTGTTAATAAATTATGAGTTATTAAAAAGACCCTTATTAGAGTAAAACTTCTATGTCTATGATCTCCAAGTTTACTTGTAAGTTAATGAAATTTTGAATCTACATATTTTATTGTATGCTTTAAATAGATATTACATATATTTGCACTTAAATGCAATGTAAAAGAACACATTCTTGCTAAAATAAATTTTTGTCAACTTTTAACGATATGTAATGTAATATAATTACCATGATAAATGGATGTCTGTTGTGACTCACTTAAAAATATATGAATTAAGTGATTAAATAAATTTGTTCTTCTCTATGTCTCTAATGTTCACCTTAATTGTTCCACAAAATTTTATGTACCATATTTCATTTTAGAGATTATTTACTGGTGATTTTAATCTATGACAAATATAAGAAAATTAATTTGGTTAAAATTACAGTCTGGCAAAAAAAAAAAAAAAAGTTTGGGGCCGGAGCCATAGCACAGCGGGTAGGGCGTTTGCCTTGCATGCGGCCGACCCGGGTTCGATCCCCGGCATCCCATATGGTCTCCCAAGCACCTCCAGGAGTAATTCCTGAGTGCAGAGCCAGGAGTAACCCCTGAGCATCGCTGGGTGTGACCCAAAAAGCAAAAAAAGAAAAAGAAAAATTACAGTCTGAAACTTAAGGCCAAGTGATTTTTATTTTGGCTTCAGATATTGCTATAATTATCTAGTAACTGAATAATATGTTGCATAATTTAATAAAGTTCAAATACTACATAATTTGCTATTCATCAAACATTTAAAAGCAATATTTTATCTAATTTTCTTAATTAGATGACTAGCATATTTGTTTTTTAATTATTGTACATATTTATGGAATAAATAAATTACAGTTAAGTTCACAATAAATAAATTACAGTTAAATTTATCAATTTAATTCTCATTTAAAATAATTTGAACATCAAAATCATGAAAAATATGCAGGTTATGAAAATAGAGAGTTGTGGTAAAACTCAAAATTGAGAGTTAAGGAAATGTCTAATCATTTAAAAACTTAAGTCTAAAGAATATACTGAATATTACATGGCATTATGAATTTGATAGGGGTCATGTAGAATGACTGGAAAGAACACAGAAAGCAGCATATTTTTGGAATCTGAAGAAGAAAACTCAATTTTTTTTGTTGAGCCTAAGTGCTACATGGATTTTGAAATAGTTCTAGATCATTTTGAAAAGTCCATCAAAAAACATGGAGTAAACAATAATGATGCATAATTTGTAGTATATGTTCTAAAAAGTGAGAATAGAAGCAACTGTAATATGGTTTTGGGAGGAAGAATTACATAAAAGCCATATCTTAGTATGGTAGGAAACAGCCTCAGAGTAAGTTTATCTGGAATAATCATAGGATAAATTTTAAAGCAACTTTTTAAGAAGAGACAGTAAGAAACCACAAACACTCTCTCACACACACACTCAGACACACATAGACCTTAGCATTCTTTAATGTAATATAAAAGCTATTATTATTCATTTTTTCAGTTTATAATGTTATTAAGCTTTCAAATTTTGAGGCATCATTTTAAAAAAATTTGATTGCTTAAAATAAGAAACAAATTAATAAATAGCTATTGATACAAATGTACTGTAGCACTGTCATCCCGTCGTTCATCGACTTGCTCGAGCAGGCACCAGTAATGCCCTCATTGTGAGACTTATTGTTACTGCTTTTGGCATATCGAATACAATATGGGTAGCTTGCCAGGCTCTGCAGTGCGGGCGGGATACTCACGGTACCTTGCCAGACTCTGAGAGGGGCGGAGGAATCGAATCCGGGTCGGCCCTGTGCAAGGCAAACGCCCTACTTTCTGTGCTATTGCTCCAGTTCATAGATACAAAGGACAGAATGAAATTAGCATAAAAGAACTATTAATGTCAATCATACTTAACTAGGTACAACATGAATTGGAAACCTAAATGAAATAAAATTAAGATGGAAATTAATAGAAATTTTAAAGAAAGACCCAATTAAAATAACAATGGGTGTAATTTAAAACTCAAAAAAAAAATGAAAATGCTGGAAGCTTGATTTTATTATAAGGAAATAATACAAGATTAAACACACAGAGAGAAAAATAAATGTTGATTGATATAGAGGAGATTCTCTACAAGCAGTGAGACATGTAATATGACTGAAATATGTGTAATAATGCAATTAGAATTCCATAAAAGAAGTAATGAACAGAAATTAGATAAGTGCAAATGACTATTGGATGGCATCATCAATGTGGAGATAAAGGAAAAAACAATCCAAACTAACAGAAAATCAAAGGTCCTATCTGTTGATAAGATCAAAACGCTTTTAGCACCTCGGAGAGTAACACAAGAGTTCATTAAAGGTGTAATATTGTAGAGTGATACCAACATCAAAAGGAAGGTGGGTGAACAGAAGTGCCTAGAGGCTATATCCAGGTTGGAGCACAAACTTTCTGTACTGATGGGAGCAGAAGCTCAAGGGAATGGAAAGCCGATAAAGTATGAAGGTGAATGTCAGATTTTTGCTTGTTATCTGCTGAATGAAGGTGAGACATTTGCTAGCTGAAGAGCACTGACATTGTTGTACAGTGAATCATCACTCCAGCAGGGAGCAAGATTTTGGCAGACTAATAGTCTCGTATTCAGATTCTTTCTTGCCTAGACCATAATGATGAGTTTGCAAGCAGACAGACATACCCATGCGTGTGTGTGGGCATACACCACACACACACACACACACACACACACACACAGCCACACACACCACCACACACACTTTCACATCACAAAGAGAGACTCAGAGACAGAGACAGAGAGACAAAGAGCGCGAAATGTTCACCTAGCAAAAAGACAGAGAGAAAGAGAGGCAGTCAGAGACAGAGTGAGAGAGAATGAGGTGTTAAACTGGACCAAGTGGCAGTGAAATTCTTTTGAAAGGCCATGATGGAAAAATAGATTCATAGGTAAATATCATTTATACAACCCATGATTAATTCAATGGGCAGGTGAACCTTCAGAATTTTGACGATTCTGGTAACACCATGGCAAATGTTAGGATTCATTAGATTTATCACACACACCCAGATTGTTTTCCATACTGTTAAATGCTGCATTTTTAGTTTTCATTACCTTGTGATGTCTAAATGCATGTTTTTCCTGAATCAGGCCAAAGTACAGAAATCAATAAAATAACCTTCAGGGTTGTGTTAATAAGAAAATATATAAATGTTTTAGGAAACTTAAATGGACATCCACTTAGTGCTTTCATATTTATAGTTAAATTCAAAGAGTACCTGTTTTACCATTTACTTTTGATATATATACACTTCCGTATGTATGTCAATGGTATTTTATCACTAAACATTTCACTAAATTTGGCAAAATATGCATTATTTTGAGCATTTATGTGAATATTTTTCCTCAAAAAGACAATAAAATTTTAGAAATATTGTAGCATAGTGAGGAAAATATAGGGGACAGAGAAAATGTAGTATAGCAGGTAATGTGTTTTCTTTGCATATAGCCAACATAGCCAACCCTCGCTCACCTGGGCACCGCATATAGCCACATGAGTCCACCAAGAGTGATCCCTGAGCATAGAGCCTGAAGTAAGTCCTGAGTAGAGCTGTGGGTTATCCCAAAATGACAACAGCAAAGAAAACACATACAACAGAGAGAAAGAGAGGCAGTCAGAGACAGAGTGAGAGAGAATGAGGTGTTAAACTGAACCAAGTGGCAGTGAAATTCTTTTGAAAGGCCAGGATGGAAAAATAGATTCATAGGTAAATATCATTTATACAGTCATATGATTAATTCAATGGGCAGGTGAACCTTCAGAATTTTGACGATTCTGGTAACACCATGGCAAATGTTAGGATTCATTAGATTTATCACACACACCCAGATTGTTTTCCATACTGTTAAATGCTGTTAATTTAATAAAAAGTGTCACTTATGAGTTAGACCAAGTATGGGAAAAGTAGTGTAGAGTATAATGATTTTTTAAAAAAATTATTACTTTTTTTAAGACAAGAAAAGATATGTTCACTTTGTTATTAAGAAGTTCACTAAATGATGTCTATTTTAAAATAGGAATTTATAGTTTTCAGCTCAGCCAGTTGATAGATCTAGTAAAATTGTTACAAATCAGACATTTGAAGTTTGCAAATCCATGAAAATTATCTTGTGTTTCCTTTTTGTTTTGTTTATTTTGAAGGACTCTACACCTGGTGGTGCTTTGGGACTACATCTGACTCTTGCTGGGGCTTGGGGACCCTATAGGATGCCAAGGATCAAACCTAGGTCAGTTGCATGGAGGACAAGTCCCTACCCACTGGACTATCTCTCTGGCCCCTGTTATTTTCTTTTAAGAAGTATAAGTTCATTATACAGTTCAAATGGATGCTTCCAGGTTCCTGTGTAAGATGTCATTAGTCTTGTCTCATTATCTGTACGGATTATCACATCCTGGCTGCCTCATGTGTATACTCATCCATATGGTTATTCATCTGGTGCTTTTCTTGCCCTTTATTTTCCACAAAATTAGTGTCTCTACTTTGCCTGGAACCTCCGAGCAGCTCCAGAGTGGATCTCATAAAAGTATTTACTCTGGGTTCTGGCACACCACCTCCAAGACCCTCTGTGGAACCCGCAGGCATCTTCTGTGTCTGCCACAGCGTAGTGACGCCAGGTGACTCCAGGTGACCAGCTCATGTTCCTATATAGGCTTCTTGGCTCAGCATCCAGGTGCAGCCACTCTTCCCAGCTGAAGTCCACTCGACATCTTCAAACACCACCATCCTTTGTAAGGGCACATTTCTATTGAGTTAGGTTGGGCGGGGGGCGCACCTTCTTGTGAGATATAAAAGATGCCATAATAGTGGCTGGAGTGGCAGCACAGCTGGTAGGATGCTAGTCTTGCACTTGGCCAACCTTGGCTACCTCAGTTTGTGTTTTTTTTGGGGGGGGGGCAGGGAGGGGGTCACAGACTTGATGTACAGAGGTTACTCCTGTCTCATGCACTCAGGAATTATTCCTTGTGGTTCTCAGGGGACCATATGGGATGCTGGTAATCAAACCCGGGTTGGCCGCGTGCAAGACAAATGCCATACCACTGTGCTATTGCTCCAGCCTGATTATTCTCTGTTTCTACCAACTCTGTGTCCAGGGCACGTGGTCCTCCTTTGTCTCACAGTGAATCCAGAGCACTCAGGAGCTAGTGGACTTAAACTAGCCACGATGGCCATTCCAGACCCCCCATTTTTATTTATTTTTAAAACTGAGATAACATTACTTGACATAAACGTGTGTTTGAAGGGTGAAACTTCAAAATGTATTGCTTCAAAAGGGTATTGCTTCAAAATGTATACCACAACTTCCAAATCACAGTTATGATCAAAATACCAATCTCTTTGTCAGTGCCCCTCTCCATTGAGTCTTCTCCTTAGGTCAATTCTGCTCCCCCCAAATCTTTTTCAGGTAACCATAGCTCTGGGCATCTGAGTCAACAGATGTGTTTCCACCAATCTTATCTGTTCTAGTGTTTTGCTTCTCCCATTTATAAGTGGCTTCCTTCTTGGAGAACCTGGCAAGTTACCGAGAGTATCTCACCCACAAGGCAGAGCCTGGCAAGTTCCCTGTGGTGTATTGGATATGCCAAAAACAATAACAAGTCTCACAATGGAGATGTTACTGGGCCGCTCGAGCAAATCGATGAACAACAGGATGACAGTGCTACAGTGATGTATAAGTTAGAAACTCAGATATATACCTCCCTTCATCTGGCTTATTTAACTTATCAAGGGCCCCTTAGTTTAGTCCATGGTTTTTACAAAAGACAAGATTTCATTTTTTTCTTATGGCTGAGCAGTAATCTAGTGTGTATATGACTGCATTTTATTTATCCTGTTTGTGTCTTTATTCAGGTTGTTTTCAAATCTTGACTAAAGTCTGAAATGGTAAAGATGCATTCTTTCTTTAGCTCTAGAAACTGATTCATAATGTTAGTTACACTTGAAGTGAAATAAAATAAACACATTCCTGTATTTCTATGTGGAAAAATAACTGCAGGTTAAAATTAAAATAGTCATTCTCTGTATATGCACTTATAAATATATATATATAAATGTATAGGTATAAATCACATCTACATAGAATAGATATATTGTATCTACACAGTTAGAATAGGTATAAATATCTGTATCTTAAAAAGATATTGATATTTTAAAATAGCAATAACATGAATTAGTCAAATTATGAAACTTTTTGAAGAATTATAAATATCTCTTAAAGAGTTCATTCAAATTTGACATCCAGGACCAGAGAGAGAGTTTGGAGGTGAAGGCATTTGCCTTACATGCAGCCCAGCATGGCTCAGCCCCTGCGTACTGCTGGGAATGACTTCTTATGGCTGATTGACTTCTTATGGCTAGAGCAGAACCACACCCTGAATAACACAGCAGTAGGCTCCCAAAGTAAGGGGAAAAGTAGATAAGTTGGACATCACATTACAAATAGGAAACAAAAGTATGACAGAGCACATCTTCCAAAGGGCAGAGAGAGTATTTCAGTATCTGCCCTCGTTCTTTTTTCACCTTAAAAAGTGAGGGAACAAATTAGGATGCAATTTAGAAGTAGAAAGAAAAAGGGCTGAGAGGTAGAGCACTTAACTTGCATGTGTGAACATTTTTCAGTGGCTAGAATTGAAAAACAAATAGAAAAGAATTGCAAAAAAATGGGAAAACAAGATAAAAATGTGAGTATATGTTTGTGCGCATGTAGTTTAGCATGGCTGTAGGAGAGGGGAAGAAGCAATTTCAAAATATAGTACTTGTCAGTTTCTGTCACTTATAGTGTTTATGAATTCATAGCAGGACATCGATAAAATTAAGTAAATAAATGGATTCTGTTGATTCAGTCAACTCAATATCACTCCTTCTAATTACTTGGGAAATTTTAAACAATGTATATAGATTTGTCTTTTCTCTTCATTTGGACAAATTAATATTAGTAAAATAAACAATAATTAAATCTAAATGTTAGTTCTAAAGGGCAAATAAGCCCTTAATTAAATAAGCTACTCCATTTTAATAGTACTGTAAACATTTCTAGATATTTAAGCTTATTTATCTTTAAACTTCTGTATATGATCTGAAATGGTGATGGTTTCTTCCCAAATTGATTATTATTTCCTTGGTAGTTTTATAAGCTGTTCACATCAAATCATGTTTTATCAACATATTTCTTCTAGTGAATCTATAGTCTTTGGGGGAGTATATCAGGCAGTGCTCAAGGGTTACTCCTGACTCTGCACTCAGAAATTACTTCTGGGGATGCTCGGGAGACCATATGGGATGCTGGGGATTGAACCCAGGTCTTCCATGTGCAAGGCAAATACCTTACCTGATGTAATATTGTTCCAGCCCTTAATTTAGAGTCTTGCTCTGATGAATTGTTTCATGTTAAAGTGATCTCATATGTCAGTTAAATAAATTTCTAAGCTTCTATTTTTAAACAGATGTGATTTGTATTTTTCTCATTTGATTATATATAAATTGTAGTTAATATCACTTCAACTTACATTGTTTGATATTTTAACTTAAGAAAAGTATTGTACAAGTGTTTTAAACAAAAATGCAATTTAAAATTAATGGTTGTATGTATTATACATATATCCTGTGATTTGCCACTTTAATTTATAGCAATATTTGTCACAAAATTAAAATAGACATTACTAGTTAAATCAATAAACGTACATATGTATGTTAAGCAGATAAACCAAGTTGAAATAAATTGATTATACATGCAACATGGATTTTTGCCTGGGATAATGGCAAACTTCATTTTACTGGTTAAATCAATTTCTATAAAAAAAGTCATTTGTGTTAATACCAGTTTCCACAGTTACAGAGTTCTAAAAACAATGAAAGACACAAAAAACCTGAAATATAACCTAGACAACCTATGAATTATTTTATTTTTTGGTTTATTTAAAATGTTTCACATGTTTCCCCTACTTCTTTGTATCAATTAATGAGTTCAGGATCTGGTTTTACAATTTTATTAATTATTTCTATTAATATAAATAAACCTCATAGATTATTTTAAAATAAACCATTGCTATTTTGTTTCAGTATTAAGGTGCTCTACAATCTGTGCATATATGACTAATGGTTTACTCTCATGAGATAATGACTTAAACATTTCTCTCCTCTTTACTCCCACAAGAAATTATAGGAAACTGGGAGGGATGCTGGGTTTACTGGTGGTGGAGAATGGGCACTGATGAAGGGATGGGTTCTCAAACTTTGTATGGGAGAAACATGAGCACAAAAATGTATAAATCTGTAACTGTACCCTCACAGTGATTCACTAATAATTATTATAAATAATTATTTATTTATAATAATAAATAAATAAATAAATAAAAAGAAATTATAGGAACCTGAAGATGGACCAACAGACAGGAGAAAGGAGAAAGAGAGGGAGGGAGAGAGAGAAGAAAAGAAGGAAGGAAGGAAGGAAGGAAGGAAGGAAGGAAGGAAGGAAGGAAGGAAGGAAGGAAGGAAGGAAGGAAGGAAGAGAAAGCCAGGAAGGGTGAAAGAAAAAGAGAAAGAAAGGAAGAGAGAGAAAGAAAGAAAGAAAGAAAGAAAGAAAGAAAGAAAGAAAGAAAGAAAGAAAGAAAGAAAGAAAGAAAGAAAGAAAGGAAGGAAGGAAGGAAGGAAGGAAGGAAGGAAGGAAGGAAGAAAGAAAGAAAGAAAGAAAGAAAGAAAGAAAGAAAGAAAGAAAGAAAGAAAGAAAGAAAGAAAGAAAGAAAGAAAGAAAGAAAGAAAAGAAAGAGAAAGAAAGAGAGAGAGAAAGAAAGAAAAAGAAAGAAAGAAAGAAAGAAAGAAAGAAAGAAAGAAAGAAAGAAAGAAAGAAAGAAAGAAAGAAAGAAAGAAAGAACAAATGAGAGAGAATGAAAGAAGACATACATATTAAATAGAACAGACATCTATATTTTTTAGAACTCATACACTTAGCCTGTTGAGTAGTGCTGTCAGAGCAGACACAAAAGTTATGATAAAATCTCACCCTGAGATTATTGTGATTAAAAGATATAATAGCTGTATAATCTATATATTTGACACTCAATTTGACTATGTTAATTTTAAACAGTATTAACAAGTAAATATTAAACTTGTTAATTGTGAACATATTAGCTTATATTTTGTTATGACTATAAGGTAGAATTAAAAGAAATTGATGATAATATCTTAGGACATATAACAATAAGAAAAAAAGTTTAGCCCTGTTTGTTTGTTTGTTTGTTTGTCTTGGGACCACACCAGGTATTCTCAGGGCTTACTCCTGGCTCTGCAAGCAGGAATTACTCTTGACGGTGTTCTGCATATTAAATGGAATATCAGGGATTGAACCTGGGTTGGCAGCATGCAAGGCAAGTACCTTATCTCCTATGCTATCACTCCAGCCCCAATTCCAGCAATTTTAAGCTTAGCTATTTCCATGGAAATTTTGTAATAAAATGTTAGACAGACATAAAATGTTAAAATTTCAAAAATTAGAGTACATTCTTATTAAGATAAAAATCGAAAATCAAAATTTAAGAAAAATGCCATATTACAATGTTACTGCTACATTTTGTATAAATAAGTATAAAATAAGGAGAAACCTAAAATTATAGTGTGTGATGTTATGATTTAGTACTCTTCGCCACTAGGAATTCCTGGAGCTCAAAATAATAATGTCTTTCACATTAATGTGCATTGAAGTGAATGCAGCATTAATCTTAATAGAAAGTTCAATTCTTTTGAGGACATAAAGAGGCAATATTAGCTGTGTTAATACAGGAACATAATTAGTTAACACTAGGGATCATATTACTTATATACATGCCTAGTATAGCATATTTATCATATTCACTATCATAAGAAAAACGTGATTCTCAATTTTAAAATACATTTTAATGAAATTTTCCAATTTGCACCTCAGAAAGTAAGTTATGCTTAAAGATTCTTTATAAATATATTGTTCTGTTTTATTGATAATTTCTAAAGTAATTTGTTGGTTACTTGATTTGTCTTTGTTTCAATTTGGTTAATATCAAACAAAAATAGATAAACATTAATAGTTTGTACATCAATATTTAATGTATCATAAGTTAGAATTTAAATGTTAATTGCCATGTTTACTTTTGTAATAATGGCTTCTTTCTGATTGCAAATATATATTCTTTATTATTTTATAAACTTGTTCATGATGATTTGTTATACTCAATATTTCAACTCCAATCCCACAACCTTTGCACCTTCCATTCACCATTATTTCAAATTTTCTCAAACACCCCTCAAGCCTGCTCCTATGCAGGCCCTGAATAATTTATTCTATATTATTTTGTGTAAATAATTCATTAAAAATGATCAAAAATGTTTCTTTAGAAGAAAGTAGGTAAAGATTGTTGTGTCTTACCATGGAGTCATTGAGCCCTTATGTAAATGAGCCCTTATGTAAAACTTCTGCTTTACATCCCATCCAATGTGATGTGCCTGATTTATCAGTGATGTTGAGTTTCTGATGTTGCAAATGTGGCCACAAACTGCAGGAATTCAAAAATTTGAATGGGGTGAGGCAGCTGGAGTTAAATTTTTAACTGGGTGTTGACTTTCTGAGCCCTGGATAACTCAACCTGATGCAAGGTCCAGAAGTATCTCTGAAACTTGTTGATGTCTTTTGAGATTTACTTAGAGTCTCTGTATCAGGACTGGAAAATGAGTTTATTTGGAATCACAGAAGGTCCAAGGGCTTGATTGCAGTCTTCCAAAGAACAGAGAGATGGAGATTTCAGTCATAAGACCCTCGTACCTGAATTTTTCAACAGATTAATTTCCCTTCCTTTGTATTTTCTGGGCTTGTATATACTTTTGAAGAGTCTCTTGCTTCCACACCTGCTTGTCTTCACCGGGACCCCTGGGAAGGGGGCAGGTTGAGTTTCCCTCCCCTTCCTGAGCCGAGCCCCAGCAGCTGAAGACCTCCAGAACCCAGGCACAGCCATGCTCAAAGCCCCTCTCCACACGTTCTGACAAGCCTCACACATGAAGGAACCAGCAGAGGAATCTAGTGTGCGGGGACCCAGGGCTGACATCAGCAAGCCTGCTCAGATCAGGACTGGACCTCCTCCACCCAGATCCCCCATTTTCCAGTAGCTTGGCAGCCACACCCACAAACTGCCTCTGGCAGCCGTTTAATCCCATCAATAGCCAAGATCCAGAGACTATAAAACAAAGCTCCTGGAAGCTCTTATAGCCAAGTTATCCCTCTCAGAGAACCTGGCAAGGGCCCGAGAGCATCCTACCCATGCAATAGAGCCTGACAAGCTCCCCTGACTTTGGTATTGTTACTTTGGTATTCATATGCCAAAACCAGTAACAATGATGGATCTCATTCCCCTGACCCTGAAAGAGCCTCCAATGTAGCATCGTTGAGAAGGACGAGTAAAGAGAGGCTTCTAAAATCTCAGGAAAAGGACAAATGGAGACCTTACTGGTGCCTGCTCGAGCAAAACTATGATCAACACATGACAGTAATACAGTGAATTTCTGGATGAGGCTCATCCTGAGTACTGGAGTTGGCTGTAGACAAGATGGTCGTTGTGTAGTAGGGAGGGTAGGGCTGCTTGAGCCGGTGCTGTCTGGAAGCACTTCTGCTTATCTATTTCTTGAAGTTCATCGATGATTTCAAATCCATGACCAAAAATAGAGACATTAAAATGAAACTCATGGTATCTTTTTACTAAATTCTTAAAACTATACTGAGTTCTTAGCTTTAAATCTTAGAGGTAAAGAAAGTCCTTAGTTTTGTTTTGAGTGAAATTGTGAGAGATGTTGTGTGTAACTTATCTTTAGAGAAACTAGTAGTTTCAATTTTTCTTTTGGAAATTTAGAGGTATTTCTGTAAGGCCGAGAAAGAACCTCATATATGCCATGACAGGCTGCACTTCAACAAAACAAGCAGTAAGCCTAAGTTTCTGTTTCTCCCCAAAAATTAGGTTTTGAATTCCCTGAAACTGTCCTTGATCAAAGCTGGAAATCCCCTAGATGCACTAACCAGTCAGATAAGTAGGATATAAGCAGAGAGTCTCTTGCCCTCGCGCATGGCTGTCTTCCCCAGGGCCCCAAAAAGCTGGTGGACTCCAGCTTCCCTTCCCGCCCTGAGCAGAGCCACAGCCATGCTCAAAGCCCCTCTCCACACATTTGGACAAGCCTCACGCATGAAGGAACTGACAGAGGAACCCAGGTGTGTGGGACCCGGGGCTGAGACCTTCAAGCCTGCTTGGATCGGGACTGGGCCTCTTCCGCCCAGATTTCCCATCTTCCAGTAGCTAGGCAGTCCCACCTAGGGATTGCACTGGCGCCATGTAATCCCATCAACAGCCAACATCCAGAGACTATAAAACCAAGCTCCCAGAAACAACATCTTATAGCCTACTTCTTCCTCTGGGAGAACCTGGCAAGGTACTGAGAGTTTTCCTGCCCACATGGGAGAGCCTCGCAAACTCTCCATGGTGTATTCATATGCCAAAACCAATAACAAGCTGGGTCTCAATCCCCTGACCCTAAAAGCGCCTCCAATGTAGCATCGTTGGGAAGGAGAGTAAAGAGAGGCTTCTAAAAGCTCAGGGCTAGGACAAATGGAGACATTATTGAGACCGCTCGAGAAAATTGATGATCAACGGGATGATGATGATGATGATGATGATGATGATGATGATGATGATGATGATGAAGATGATGATGATGATAATAAATGGGATATCTTTGTGCACAGCAGGTGGTATGACCTGACTGATGGCCTACAGACTTGTGACTGCTTAATTGCAATTCTTGGGAAAACTGTCAACTGTAACCAAAAACTGTGCCAACTTTGCTTATGTAACCATAAGCTATAAAATGTTCCCTAGAACTAGAGTCTGGGTCCTTGTCAAGACTCCACTGTGTTGAATGGGGCTTGGGCTCTTAGCTCCACCTAGTGATAAAGGTTCCTTTACTTTTGCATTCTCACTTGTGGAACAGGTCTCTCTGTGAATGGGAAACCCAGAACCTGGGGGTAACAATTTTATTTGCACTTGACAACCAAAATCTAGAATAATTTTAACTTTGTTAAACCTGTAACAGCTACTAGAAAGAGGACTTTATTCAATATTAGAACTTAATATTGGAACTTTTCACAAATCACAAAATCCCGTTAATCACTGATTTTTCGGGTGGGCTCAGTAACATCTCATTTCATTCTTTCTTTGAGATCTTAGAAGTCTATCTCGACTCGGCCCTCCTAACTATGTTGCACTGGGGGCTCTTCAGAGTCAGGGGAATGAGATCCAGCTTGTTACTGGATTTTGCATATGAATACACCATGGGAAGCTTGCAAGGCTCTCCCATGTGGTCAGGAAACTCTCAGAAGATTGCCAACTTCTAGAGGGAGAAGTAGGTTAAAGATATCGCGCTTCTGAGAGCTTGCTTTTAAGTCTCTCTCTGGATGTTGGCTGTTGATGGGATTACACACACCTGGATTCCTCTACCGGTACCTTAATATATGAGGCCTGTCAGAACGTGTGGAGAGGGGCCTCCAGCATGGCTCTAGTTAGGTTCCAGTGGTCTTCACCTGCCGGGAGATCTGCTCAGGGTAGGGAGGGAAGCTGGAGCCCATCCCCTCCGAAGGGTCCCAGGGAAGACAGCCAGGTGTGCGGGCAAGAGACTCTCTGGAACTTTTAACTGGATAGAAAATATTAAAACAACTTTATAACCATAATAAAAATATTCTAATAGAAAATAGCTTTTGCTATTCTACGAGAAATGAGTGTGCCACCCAGCAAAGATCTAATTCTCTTCTTTTCTGCTTTTCAGATAATACCATCAAGTCATTTCTCTCACCCCCATCCCTCTATAATTCCTATTATGTTTTGGTTGTGTTCAGGGTTTGCTGATGTTATTTGTTTGATTGTTTACTTTGTTCCTGTATGCTGTGTATATGAAGAAATTATCTGGCAATTATCCTTTTCTCTCTGGCTTCTTTTGTTTGGCATAATTTCTCAAATTCTGTCCTTGTTTGTCATAAAAATGTACATTGTATTTTCTCTAAATTATTCTTCACTTTGTACGTATATCACAGTTTCTTTGTTCAGTAATATGTGAATTTAGGGGCCAAAAAGACAGTTCAAGAGGCAGAGCGATTGCCTTGCAAGTGGCAGACCAGGATTCAATGCCCAACACCCCACATATTGTCATAAGCAGAGAACCACCAGGAGTGATCCCTGACTGCAAACACAGAAGTATTGCTATGTGTGACCCCCAAACAAAACAATAATAATAATCACTGTCATCCTGTTGTTCATCGATTTGTTTGACCAGTAACATCTCTCAATGTGAGATTTATTGTTACTGTTTTTGGCATTTCCAATACGCCACGGGTAGCTTGCCAGGCTCTGCTGTGCAGGTGCGATACTCTCAGTATCTTGCCGGGCTCTTTGAGAGGGGTGGAGGAATCGAACACGGGTCGGCTGCATGAAAGGCAAACGCCCTACCGCTATGCTATCGCTCCAGCCCTAGTAATAATAATAATAATAAGAAGAAGAAGAAGAAGAAGAAGAAGAAGAAGAAGGAGAAGAAGAAGAAGGAGAAGAAGAAGGACAAGAAGAAGAAGAAGAAGAAGAAGAAGAAGAAGAAGATGAAGAAGATGAAGAAGAAGAAGAAGAAGAAGAAGAAGAAGAAGAAGAAGAAGAAGAAGAAGAAGAAGAAGAAGAAGAAGAAGAAGAAGAAGAAGAAGAAGAAGAAGAAGAAGAAGAAGAAGAAGAAGAAGAAGAAGAAGAAGTGAGTTTGTATTGTTAGATATCAGATTTGTGTTACATGGTAGAGATCTGTTGAAATGATTTTTTCTTTAAAATTTGGGACATTGTTGTGTTATAAGATATTCTTGAAGTTTATTCTTTCTTTTTCCTTTATTCTTTACTGGAGGAGGGGGTGGGTTCATACTGGAGCCAGAACTGTATTCATGACTCTATGCTCAGAAATAACTCCAGTTGGTGCTCCAGTAGTCAGGTATGTGGTAAGGACTACACCTGAGTTTGCCATGTGCAATGTAAACACCTTACCCAACAACATCATCTCTCAGATCCTTTCTGCTCTATCCCATTCCATCTATTTAGCATTTCTCAAATATTTCTTATTTTAAAAATATTTGATTTCATCTGGATAATATTAAATTTATGCATTATTTTAAAATGTTAATATTTTTATTATATATGCAAACTGTTCAATAAAGCCACTGACTGTAAATTAATCTATGGAAAAGAGGCAAAAGCTCTAAAAACATTGCATAGGAGTCTTAATGATCTGATTAATATAAAAGATTATTTTGAACATTGATTTATTAATTGCAAAAATGAATTTTTAATATTTTGATTAAATTTATTCACTTAGCATTGGAGTGATAGCACAGTAGATAAGGCCCTTGCCTTGTACGAGGCTGACCCGGGTTCAATTCTTCTGCCCCTCCCAGAGAGCCCAGCAAGCTACCGAGAGTATCCCGCCCGCACGGCAGAGCCTGGCAAGCTACCTGTGGCATATTCGATATTCCAAAAACAGTAACAACAAGTCTCACAATGGAGACGTTACTGGTGCCCACTCGAGCAAATCAATAAGCAACGGGATGACAGTGACAGTGATTTAAAATATTATGAAAATCTCAGGAATGAGCTTCATACCTCTCTATGTGTCTGATTACTATCAGTTTCTCTTGCAAAACTTCCGTATCATCTTACTTCCAGAGATCCTGTGACCTATTCTCCTTTCCGTCTCCTTATCACAGTTTACACAGAGCCTAGGGGTTAATTTTTATGGCTTTTATCAGTACATTTGCTTTAGTAACTCATTCTAACTACAATAAAATATTCAATAATTGAACGATAACACAGCGGTTGGGCTTTCACCTTTCACGCGGCCAACCCGTGTTCGATTCCTCTGCCCCTCTCGGAGAGCCCAGCTAGCTACTGAGAGTATGGAGCCCGCACAGCAGAGCCTGGCAAGCTACCCGTGGTGTATTGGATATGCCAAAAACAGTAGCAATAAGTCTCTCAATGAGAGACGTTATTGGTGCCCGCTCGAACAAATCGATGAGCAATGAGATGACAGTGACAGATAATAACCATCTTACCTGTTGTACTATCTCTCTGGTCCAACTTATGTTTTCATATATTTGGATGATTGTCTAGAATATTAGAGCTGAATCATGGAATTTCTCTATATTTTCAAGAAATAGAGTTTGCGATCTGCTTTCTCACTATCTTTATCCACTCTCACTCCTTCTCCAGTTGGATTCTCACAGTTATGAGGTGATATATTGTTGTGGTTTTGATTCACATTTCCCAGATAACAAATGAAGTCGAACATGTTTTTCATGTCTGTGGGGCATCCATGTGCCATCTTTGGAGAAGCATTGATTCAAACTTTCCCCCCAGTTAATTAAATTGGGTCACTTTTTTTGTAATTGATGTTGTTGAGTTATATGACTTTACATATTTTGAATATTAACCCCTTGCCTCATGCATGACAGGCAGGTATCATTTCTCAATTGTTAGGTTGATTTTGTTGTTATTGTTATGGTAGTTTCTTTTACTTTCTGAGAGCAAAAGAAATTTAATTTCATGACATATCATATATCTATTATTGCTTTTGTCAATATTTTCTCTTGATTAGAGTCTAAAATAATCAAGAAGGTTTGTTATATTTAAACTGTTACAAATGCTATGATGACCTGTCTTTGACTTTAAGTTTTAAATCTACCAATGGGGAATCTTTCTTTTAAAAAATTTAAATTAAAAAAATTTTAATACTTTTTAAAATCTCAATAAACAATATCCAGTCTTATTCTTAAGGAATATGAATATAATTTATTTAATTAATAACAATATCATACTGGAAAATATGTAATAAAATTTACAAAATATTAATACTCAGAGATATTTTATAAATTAACATTCTAACTTTCAGAATAAATAAATAATTACCGATGACCTTACCAGTGTAACAAAAAATGCAGATATCTTAAAAAGCAAAAGTCATCTAGATATATATACTATCAAGATGGAATAAAATATAAAACTTCCCTGCCATGCCAATAGTGGTAAGATGCATTTTTAAATATAACTAAAAACAAGATGCAAATAGGTGTTTCCTGAGAGTAAAACATGCTTAATCTTTCTTTAAAATATTTATTGATTACTCATTCATCACACAGTGTTGTGTATGTATCCATTTCTCATACTCTATACCCTGGTCCTTTTATTTTAAATAAATTTAAAATTTATTAAATAATGCAGATCCTAGTAACTTCTTTTTCTGAAATTAACTCTGAAATGCAAGTCTTGTCAAGGCATAGCCAGGGAATATATTGAAGAAAGGAGGTAAATTGCGTGATTAATAGAATAAAATAGCATACTTAGAAATCGGTAAGAACACAGAAAAAATTGATTTAAAAGTACTGTTGTATTTGAAAAATTAATAAAAAAATACTTAACTATGAAAATAATTGGTTAATCAGTCAGAAAAATATTAAATTTGTAACTTAATTTCAGTTTGTGCTAAAATAATTTTTGATCCATTAGAATTTCATATAGTTTAATATTCATGTTTTACTTTTAGCAATATTAGTACTACTAAGGACTGGAGCGGTAGCACAGCGGGTAGGGAGTTTGCCATGCATGCAGCCGACCCGGGCTCGATTCCTCTGTCCCTCTCAGAGAGCCCAGCAAGCTACCGAGAGTATCCCACCCGCATGGCAGAGCCTGGCAAGCTACCTATGGAGTATTCTATATGCCAAAATAGCAACAACAAGTCTCACAATGGAGACGTTAGTGGTGCCCGCTCCAGCAAATTGATGAACAATGGGATGACAGTGCTACAGTACTAGTACTATTAAAATAAATTGCACTGTTATATAAAATGTTAATTTGGTAAGCAGGGAATATCTGAGTTTTTTGTTTTGCAGTTTTTGAATGTTCAGGTTTTACTCCTAACTCTGCACTCAGAGATCACCCCTGTAGGGCTCAGGGAACTGTGTTGTATGCTGAGGATGAAATCAGAGTCAGCCTTATTAGCAATGCTATCTCATTGGTCACTGAACAGGGTGCTCTTTGCCTTTCTGTTTTTAATGTGTTTTTAAATTTTGAACTTAGAACATCTTAATGCCCTTAAAACAAGTTTACAAATTACAAGATAGAAATCAAATCAGCGGAATTATTATTCCCAAACAATTATTTTTACATTTTTAACACATTAGTCTACGCAGTGAACTTTAACAGTATGGAAATAAAATGTTGATTACAACTACTTTTATTCTGCGTTAAAAGTTTATCATGCCGGGGTCAGAGCAATAGTCCAGGGGGGAGCTTTTTTGCCTTGCATGTTGCCAATCTGAGTCCAATACTGAGCTCCACATACACTTCCCCTAGCTTTCCCAAGAGAGATCCTGGAGTGCAGAGTCAGGAGCAAGCCTTGAGCACTGCTGGGCTTGACCCCCAAACAAACAAAAACCCCACACTATTGCAAAGGCCAATTATATACACAGTAAAATAACCAAAAGTAATGAAATGGAAATTTCTCAGTCATATTTGCTTCGTTCTCTCATGAAGCTTCCTCCTGATTATCAATACTAGCTTCTAATGAACATCTTTGTTGCCTATTTAAGAGTGTGTTGCTCCTGAGACTTAGGAAATGTTTCTTGAAATATCTCATGAGAATATCTACGTTGCAGATTCCTGACAGGAGTGCTGTGTTCGGAACCTGACTTCACGTAACTGTTAAGTCTGACACTTCTCACTAGAGTGGGGTACAACAGTAGCTAGTGAATGCCTTTAAACTCAGGGGGGCCTCACGTATCGTCTCCTTGATGAAAACCAGGATCCTGCTCTCCACTAAGCTTATTCTTTCACTGGCACTTACATTTGTTTCCAACTTCAGAATCCTCCAGGTGAAATGAATACACTAGTAGTTATATGTGTGTATGTGCATATATGTGTATATATATCACTGTCATCCTGTTGTTTGTCGATTTATTCAAGTGGGCACCAGTAATGTCTCTATTCCTCCCAGCCCTGAGATTTTAGCAGCCTCTCCTTACTCATCTTTCCCAATGATTGGAGGCTCTTTCAGGTGAGGGAATCGTTACTGTTTTTGGCATATCGAATATGCCATGGGTAGCTTGCCAGGCTCTTCCCATGTGGGCGGGATACACTCAGTAGCTTGCCAGACTCTCCGAGAGGTATATATATATATATATGTATATATATATTTATGTATATATTACTCTCTATGATTTGTTGCCTACTGTCTGAAATCCATCAAATTTGGTGTGGTAATTATGGAAAATGAGTAGGAAGTGTCTTATAATGTGTCTGGAAAGTGGCCTGGAGCATGGCAGTAGTTGGGTAGTGGAGGTCAGCTGCCAAGGCTGGGTCTCTTGGGGTGGGGAGGGCTCTCACCCACCCCCCCTCTGGGGAGCCCCAAGTAAAAACAGCCTGGTGCAGAGTCAGGTGGCATGGCTATGGGGACTCATTTTATACTCCCATCTGGGAGGAGCAACCATTGAGATCTGGAGGGTGGCAGATGAGGAGAGTATCTGGTGCTGGCAGGGTGTGGCATGATGTGGCTTGTGGGTGTGATCCCTGGGCCACTGGAGATTGGGGAATAGCAGGCAGAGGATCTCTGCTCCTGGGTCCCATTGAGTCCAGAGTCAAGGTCACAAAGTTCCACATTATCTGGGTTCCCTGGGACTTCATTCATGCCTGAGGTTCAGCCAGAGCGTCCAGAAACTGGTCTGGAGTGTGACAGCGGTTGGGTAGTGGATGTCAACTGCCGGGGCTCGGTGCCTTGGTGTGCCCGTAGTGAAAACAGCCTGGCATGAAGTCAGATATTATATATATATGTATGTATGTATGTATATAAATATATATATATCTCCCAACTTAAATATTAAAATATTTCAGTTTTGCAAGCACTTTCTTACATGTTCACACCACACAAGACAATTTCTATGTAACTTTGGAGAAAATACTTATCATTCATTTCAAACATTCATTACATTTTTAACAGCTTGGCTTGGAAAGATCATTCAGCCTCCTCCATAATAAATGATGGGGAAATTCTACATTATGTGACATGAAATACAAAATTCAACTTATTTCTATTTTTTCAAATATCCTATTTTGTTTGCATATATTTTATCACACAGTAAATGTCACATAGTAAGTTTACCGATTCTTTATGGGAATGTATCTTGCCTGATTGAATTCCCATTTCCGCTCTCTATTTGTTGTTCCAACTAAAATAAAATCTAATTTGAAATGCTGTTAAACCTATTACTGAACTTTAGTTATTGCATTTTTGATTGATCTATTTAAGATTTTATTACGTTTAGCATAATGTTTGTTTTAGTGGAAAAGTATAACAAGATAACTCTCCATGGGGAGTATCAATATTTATTCACAATAGAGAAAAATAAATAAGCAAAGGCAAGTCGGCTGGAAGCATACTAACAGTAAGAGTCATTGATATCTAAAGGATGAGGTGAGTTTAGGAACAAATGCAGAAGTGGTAGGTCAGTACAAGGGCATATTAAACTGAAGCCATGTGTTATATATGGAATAGGGTGGTAGGCAAATAAGGCATATGAATGACCTTGAGAAATGTAATGACTGGTGCATAAAACGTTGAAAAATGCCTGAAGATAGATCTGAGGAAGAAAGAGTGAGACTTATTGTGGAAGGATTTAAACAGTACAAAAATATCCTAGTAAGGCCATTACAGTATTTTGCTTGTGGGAATGAAATGAAGTTTTAAGTAATGATCTAATTTTCTAGATATGTTCTCATTAAATGAAGAAAATTAACTAATTATGCAATTAAAAGTAAATCACCACATTCTACTGAACACATATTGAATAAAAACTTAGTGATAGATAATGTGGACCATAATGGAAGGTACAAAGAAATGACTACAATTTCGATAAACTTATATATTTCAAGTGAGTGGCTGATGAACAAATAAATGCCTCTCTATTCATTTGAAAATAAATCTAGATATTTAAAAAAATGATAGTTTTGTACTATTTGATTTCCAGGGGGAAATTAATTAATGTAATGGTAAAAGCAGAGTTCCATTATAAAGAGCTTTTTATCAACTAATTAATAAAAAGTGGTTTAGTGCCTATTATAATCATATGTATTCTAGGAAAATTGAACAGGAAAGTAGAAAAACAACTTCTATGTCCAATAGCACTTCCAGTCTAATGTGAGTGATCATCTGAAAAGATTTACAAACAAGCATATTAGATATTGAACCTGAGAACTCTATAACTTTCCACATGGTGATAAAATTAAAAAAAAATAAAAATAAAAAAGTTAAAAAAACATATTAGATATTGAGCAGGAGTACTGTAATATGAAGAAAAACAGAATAGTAATGATTAAATAATTGGAGAATACTCAAGAAGAAGTTACAATAACATTTAAGTAGAGGAGCATGAAAATAATAACACATTTTCATATATTATATGAAATATATGAAGGGAAATGTGAATAATCTAAAAATAATTAGAAGATACATACTAGTCAGAAAAATTACAAAATGTAAAAATTTGACATAGGTGTATACTCAGTATGTATAAAAAAATCAAAATTTTTGTGGGTGGAGGGGAATAAGAGAGGGGCAGAAAGTGAAGGTGAAAAGAAAAGTGGCAAGATGCTTTCTCAAGAGTCTGGGATTAATATCCTTGGAAGGCGAATATCCGTTAGAGTACGGAAACCAACTCTCAAGGCATCTGTCTGCGTTGCTTAATTTTGAGAGTGCACCCTGTCATACAGATAAAAGACAAAACATTTTTTTTTCTGACCTGTTTTTTGTCCCTCTCAGAGAGCCCGGCAACCTACCAAGAGTATCCCACTCACTCAGCAGAGCCTGGCAAGCTCCCCGTGGTGGATTCAATATGCCAAAAGCAGTAACAAATCTCACAATGGAGACATTACTGGTGCCCGCTTGAGCAAATTGATGAGCAAGGGGATGACAGTGATACAGTGATACAGTGATCTAATCATATAGTCACCAAAATTGCAAGGTAAATTTAGAACCTAATATGTGTGATAAATAAATAGTGCTTTCAAGTCTTCTTACTTAAGGATTAATTATTATTAATTCTGTATGTGCTATCACTCCAGTCGGATATGATACCAGGCTGGAGCAAATCGATGAACATCGAGCAAATCGATGAACAAGGGCACGGCAGTGTTATTACAGTGCTATAATTCTGTATGTGTATATGTAAAGTGTGTGCATTTGGCTATTTGTATATTTTTTGAAGGGGACACATCTGACTGTAGTCAAGTCTTAGGGCAGGGATCAAGTCTGGGTAGGCTGTATTCAGAGAAACACCTTAGCACTGTTCTATCTCTTTGTAGCACTGTAGCACTGTCTTCCCGTTGCTCATCGATTTGCTCAGGCGGGCACCAGTAACGTCTCCACTGTGAGACTTTTACTGTTTTTGGCATATCGAATATGCCATGTTTTTGCTAGGCTCTGCCATGGCAGGCAGGATTCTTTTGGTAGCTTGCCAGGCTCTCCGAGAGGGATGAAGGAATCAAACCCGGGTTGACCACATGCAAGGCAATTGTATTACCTTCTGTGCTATCACTTCTGATCCTATCTCTCTCTAGTCCAATAAAATCTCTTCCAACCTAGAAAATCTCTATACAAAAAAAGTTCAGAAGGAAAAAAAATATTATTGAGTAAGTACTAATTCAGAGTGAAATAAACATCACAGGTGTTCTGTTGAAAGAAAGGTCACAAAGACGGAAAGAGATCTCAATGTTTAAATAGCAAACCTGAATTTGATCTTGCCTTGCACACAGCCAAGCTGGATTTGATCCTAGCATCCCATATGCCAGGAGTGATCCCTGAGCACAGTGTCAGGAGTAAGCTCTGAACACCACTGGGGGTGACCCAAAAACTAAAAAAGAAAAACATTTTAAGTTGTATCTTAATATATATACACATGTATATGTGTGTGTGTCAAAATTGTGGAAGATCATGCAAAAGAACCAATAATGTCTCTCCTATGAGACATTTAAAGAATCATAGTAAAGAAAGAACAAATGGCCAATAGCAAACAACTGTGAGAATCATATTACAAAAGTGAGTTTACCTAGAGGGTTTGGTTGCCTGCGTATGAATGTAGGGACCTTGAGACACTGGCGAAGGGATGCTGACAATCTGATGGCAGATAGAGAATTAGAAAATCCTGTGCATGAAATTTTATTTAGTAACAGTGTTGTCAATTACAAGTGCCTGAATAAAAATTGAAACCATATATATGTATATAAAATCCAAAGATGAGAAGACAGCTGGATGTCTAGTAGTGAGTGCAAAAGAAGGGAAAGAGGAGAGTTAAAAAGAGAGAGAGGAATTTCAAAGTGTTTTATACAATTACACAAAAGGGCTCAAAAGTGACAGCAAGATGGATGTTTCTATGTTGATTAAATCAAAATATTTTGAAGATTCACTATCTGTAACTGTATGTTTTGGGGGTGGTTCAGCAGTTGAAAAATACACATTAAGAAATAATAAATCAAGAAGTTTCTCATAGGAATAATTGAATATCGATAAAATACAAATTCAAAAAAGTCACAATTCAGTACATAGTACTTGCCAAATAAGTTGTAGAGAAAATTTGTACTGTGATTCAGGAAAACAAGTGTTCCTAAATTAAGTCAGTTGGAAAGATTTTTAAATTAATATGTATGGAGTATACTTTTTATCAAATCAAAAGAAAAGTGTCTAAACTTGCTTTCAAGTAGAGCTAGAATAGGATATATACCTCAGGGGAGCTCAGTAAGTACTAATTATCATAATATCAAAGGGTCAGAGGCACCTCCACTAATCCTGCCCTCAGGCACTAGGCTTAAGACATCCAGGAAAGATGAGAGACTATCTACATTTAAAACTCTTTCTTGGGAAACCTATTTATAATAATCTCAGTTCAAAATCTTCTTGGCTTTAAACCTAATTCCAAATACTGTATCATTATTTTTATTATATTTGTAGGAAAACAAATTGTAAAATTTGGATAATTCCATTTTCTAATTATTTTCATTCTTTTTGATGAGCTGCTTTACTTAATGTTTGAACTGGATATAGATCCAGTCTCCAAAGGCCTGTTTTTTAGACATTCAATATATTTATTTATTATATATTTTATATTTATTTATTATATATTTATGCATAATTTACTTTACATGAAAGAAATATATGACTTATTGTGACATGGCAAATGATCACAAACTTAAAAGCTGGAAAGGATAAAATCTTACTCAATAGTTAAGAAGGATCAGAAATCTGGGAGTTTAGCTGCTTGGATTCAGAATGTCTCAAGAGACCTTGATCAAGATATCAGCCAGCACTGACTCATGCAAAGTCTTAACTAAAAGAAATTCTGCTTCTCAAACTGAGTTGTCTATAGGTCAGTCACAAAATATCATCAAATTTTACTCATGTGATGTCTCCATTGCATCTCACTGACTTGATATATGCAGTCGCTTTCAGAAGAAAAGAAAGCACAGAAACATCTAAGACAAAAGCCACAGCCATGTTTGTCTGCATAAACCTTGTATAATAATGTTTATTAGAAAAGAATTGTAAAGAGCATATTACTCTCCAGAAGGCAGAATTTAGTGGGAGGTCACAATGCCACAGTTGGTCAGTGATTTATCTAATCAAGTGTATGATCCATTGCTAGAGAAACTGGACAGGGGTTAAGGCACTCCCCTTACAAACCATAGATGATCCCCTGGACACCTCCAGGAGTGATCCCTAAGCAAAGAGCCAGTCGGGTGTAGATCAACCTTACCACACTCAAAAGAGTGTAATTCAGGCAATATGTATAGTGAACAGATAGAGTATTGAGACAGTCCTAAAGGGAAATTCAATTTTATCTTTGCTGTTTTTTTTAATGTTCATAATCTAAACTTTACGATTAAATAATATTTATAAATATATCCTTTATTTGCAGAATCATCACTCTTAAAACATTTCTAACACATTTGGATTTTTAAATTTTTTTAACATTTGTCTTTTTTTGTTTTAAGGGGAAACATCTCACTCTGTTTAAAATGCACTACTAATCTTTAATATGCATTAACCTCAATTACCTCCCAATCAAAAGAAAAAGAAAGACCATACTGCCGTTTTGGATATGTAGTTGTTCCCACAGATAATAGCACCACATATCCTACCATTGAGGAATATATATATTTATATATGTCCTCATTTCACTTATCAGTCATTGTCAGAACCATTTGGAGGTAAGAAAACCAACCCATCATTGAAAGCATGCCCAAATGCCCTAAGACGGTATACCCCATACATCATCACATGCATCTGACTGGGAGACAGTCCATTAAAAGTAACAGCCATATCTGAACAACATCCTTCTACTACCTGATTAGGGCTACTAGCCATAGCTTCTTTAACGAAAAGCCCAACAGTTTTGGTATTAAATAAATCTTTTCCTCCAGAATCTTCTGCGTTTTCTGCAATTACGCCAGCATATTTCAGGCAGACTGCCAGCTGCATATCTTCCGATAACTTCCAAATCACCCCACCCTGTTCAGGACACTTTTCAGGAGCACTAAGAAGGTTGGAGAGTCTTTTCATTGACTCTACACTTAAGACAATTCCTCCTTCCACGCTCACATATTCAAGGTCTCCAGATTTCACAGTGTGGCCTAGATAGAAAGGTTGGGATGGATCCTTTTTTAACAAAAAAAAACTTCAAGTTTTCAATGACAGCAAATGTAGTTGGGAGTGCCAGGAAGAACCAATTATATTGCTCTCTGTATTTGTCAAAGTCATACTTATAAGCTTTTCTCATCATTAACCACATGTCATTTGTTTCCATGTTAACTGACTCAAACACTTTCACGCTTTCGGAACTGAAGAACTCTGCTTTGTCACAGTGTTTGGTCCAAGTGTCTTTCACTGCTGCCCAAAGACTAACATCTTTAGGTTTTACAAGGATGATACAGTATACCCGAAAGTTCTTACTGAGTTCCATGCGTTCATCTTCTGAAAGTTTTGAGATATCTTCTTTATTAGGAGCTTGTAAGTGATGATGCTCATGGTGGTGCATTCTATTTCCGTGACCAATCTTAACATGTCCTAGCATAGTGATCAAGGCACAGAAAATACTTCCAAGCATCACGCCCTTCAAAAATGAACTGCTTTCAGAAATCATTTTCCCGAGTTTCGAGGCGCTCAGGGGCGGGCAAGCGCAGCCGTGGTCGGCTCTCCTCTCACATCCGCGCGCCTGTGGGTCCCACGGCTGCTCCTATCTTTGCTGTTTTTAAGGCAAGGTCTTAAACTATTAAAGCTACAGCTTTAACTTCTTTAAAAATATAAGAATTCAGATTTTGTATACCATACAGAGAAGGATAGAAGGTTTTGAGTGATTGTGGATTAGCACTGTATCACTGTTGTCCCATTGTTAATCGATTTGCTCGAGCGGGCACCAGTAACATCCCCGTTGTGAGACTTGTTACTTTTTTTGGCATATCGAATATGCCACAGGGAGGTTGCCAGGCTCTGCCATGCAGGCGCAATACCCTCAGTAGTTTGCCAGGCTCTCTGAGAGGGACAGAGGAATCGAACCTGGGTTGGCAGTGTGCAAGGCAAACACCCTGTCCTCTGTGCTATCGCAAAATGCCCAGTAAGGGAAGGCATGGGTGGAGAGGAATCTGAGGTAGACTAGAAATATATAAAATTATTGTTGAAAGATCCAAGTCTTTGATGGGGGAATAGGTGAAGTCACTAATACTATTATAAATATGTGACTCAAACCACAATAATTTTTAAAAATGTAGTTTTATGAGGGAGAGCAGAGAGGAGTAGGAGGTGGCTTTGGTGAAAGGGACTGACTTTTTTGATGGAGCTAGATCACTGTTTACTGGAAATCTATTAGCAAAGAGACTGAAAATCATAGTGCCCAAATTAAAATTAAAAACAAATAAATAAATGAATAAAATGAAATGACAAGAACTGTAGTTACCATACCATATCATCATATAAAGTCCATTCCTTAGAAATACAATAAATGTGCTTGTTATGAAGTGAACCACTTTGTGTAGTAGTTTCTCATTATATGTCAAAGTTCAAAGAGAAACATTTATAATGTCCCAAATTAAAAAAATTCATCTACATAGATTGTATAATAGGAATCGTCAGTTACAGAGGACACAAGAAATGATCAAACTTTAATGAGTGCCTGAGAAGAGGTTGCAGTGAAAAAAAAATCACACGGAGAGATCATAAAGGATGCAGAGATAGGGCAGGTGTAGGATACTTGCTTTGCTGCAGCTGCATCTTGTACACCTCAGTTACATGCCTCAGGACAGCATACGCTCTGCTGAGAGCCATGAGGAGTCACTTCTCAGCACAGAGAGGAAAGGACCCCTGAAAAGTACCAGGTGTGGCCCCAACCCCCAGAGTGAAAAGAGTCACATTGAAGGTTTTATTAAAAGAAAAGATTTGGAAAAGTGGCAAGGTCATTTTACTTTGATTTATTTTTACCAGTCGAACTTTCTCCATGGGAGGTACAAGGAAAGTCTCGTGACTTAGTTACCCTCTAGAGTTTCAGAAAAACGAATCAAGCAGAAGACTTTCCTGTCAAATACAATCACGACTAAGACATGAAGACACACGGAACTTGAGAGTTTGCATCCTGTTAGGCTCCTCTGTTCTGTAGAACTCATTCAGGAATGCGAAATTGATTTTAGGTGGCTGAAAGCTGACCGACCCACAGACAAGTTAGCTTGGGAAGCAGGACTTGTCATAAAACTTTATATGACTTCTCATAAGACGCTAATATCTTTTTTTGCATGTTCCTTTATATTTTATTTACCATAAATGCTGAGAATACAGCAAACACTGGAGAAAGTCTCCATTTTTTGAATGTAAAGCTTAACAACTGAAAGTATGTTTGAACCCTACTCACTCAACATGCATATATTTTCATAAACTGAGTCCAGAGCATTACAATTTAGCTTTTTAAAAAATATATAGGAACACTGCTATTTATTCAGCCACTGATCAAGACTTTAATATCCTGATTAAGGTCCCTTGAGATATTCTGAACCCAAGCAGATTAACTTCTTTCAGATTCCTAATAATTTGAAAACATGGGAGAAAATTTTATTCTTTTTAGCTTTTGAGTTATGAACATTTATTAATAGCAACAATTAAATCATAATAAATATATTAAATTGATATGTACAACAGCATTAATATATTAAATCAATAAACTATTGAATACTGTTTTTGGATACTGTCTCCATATCTAATTCTAACCTCTGAATCTACACATATGATGACACAATATAATAATATAAATAGTATAAATAATATATAGTGAATAGTATAAGTAGTATACACATATGACATATGTGTACACATAAGAACCTCTCTCAATATAATTTTATTATAAAAACATTGTATAAATGTCAAGTTCTTTGTTTTGGTACATTATTATATGTAAGGCATAAGGCATAAGGCATAACCATTGTTTGACTTGGGAGAAAGGCACACAAAATTCTAAGTAGTATTTTGCAACTTTTCTCAAATATATAATAGTTTTAAAATTAGTCTTAAGCATCTTTAATTTATCAACTGCCCAAGTATCATCAAAGAACCTTGTCATATCTTCCTGTGGAATTCTTTCTAAACTACAAGTTTTTAGCAAAATTGGTTCTACAACTTTCAGTTGATAAACCTAAAAAATATTGAAACTATAAGAAGGTGATATGAATCTTCAGTAGTGCAACTGTACATATTAAATATAACAATGCAGTCCATTTTATAATCTAATTTTAAGGATATTAAAATGCATTATTAAAAATATGCCCTATAATATTTCATAATAAACACTAGGCACCTCTCTCAGTATAATTTTATTATCTGAAATTATCCCCATTTTACATGTAACTGAAAAATCTAAGATGTTATATAACTTTTTCTATATTAGTTAGAAAATATGTCATACTTTTGAATTTTGATCCAGATTTGATTTATTCCAAAGTGTATTATTTCAAACATAGCAAACTACAGGCTATTTTGTTTTATGCATCATAGTTACTAATTTACAGTTGCCTAAAGTATTACTCAGCCATTTTTAGAAGTTGAGCATCAATCTCCAATTTCCAACAAATCTTCCCTTACCCAACTCACATCTCATTGCCTTTGCGTAAAAAAGTAGTTTGACTGTAATTCTGACTCTCAATAGATTTTCAAGGATCTTAAGGCAATGTAAGGAGGGCTGATTTCTCATCTCTGTTATATGCTTCACAGTGAAATGATTAAAAGTCATTAGCAGTGGAACAAATCTTGCTCTAGCCAACTCCCTACAGAGAGACTGATATTCCACTGCAGCCCCAGAGCAGCTGTTATTTCTCATCCAGCTAGACTTCTACACAGTGAATTAACCTCGTCCACAAGTACCAGAATCTACTTTGGCAGGATTTTTTGTTTTGTTTTGTTTTACCAGGTACTGGACCCAGGACTTCACACATACTTAAGCAGGCACAAACCGCTGAGTTATGCCTCTTGCTAGGGCTGTAAAAATATTTTAAATATTTCTGTCCTCAGTAAGGTTTTCAGAATGTGTCTTGTGTTAGATATGTAAAAGCTCAGGATTCATGGTTCCCTGGTTCCCAGAAAAAAAAACACCATTGGGGATCAGAGAGATGGTATAACAGGTAGGGCATTTGCCTTCAATAGTACAGCAGGTAGGGCATTTGCCTTCGATAATACAGCAGGTAGGGCATTTGCCTTTGATAGAACAGCTGGTAGTGCATTTGCCTTGCAGGGGGTTGATCTGTTTAATCCCTAGCGTCTCATATGGTCCCCTGAGCACCACCATTAATAACTCCTAACTGCAGAGCCAGGAGTAAACCCTTAGCATCCCCCCTCCAAAAATCATTAGCATTTCTTGAGAAATGTAGACTGACAAATTATATTTTAGATATGTACATCTAGGTACTTTCTTGGTAACTCTCTAAAGTGAGAATCTAGCCTCAGATATTGATCTCTGACTAGGTCTATATTCCATGTGTTTCAGTGTTTTCCCTAATCACTCAGTGGGCAGCACCCCTCACACACTCTCAGTGTCCTATAGAAAACTCTTAGTTTGAACTGGAATCTGAATTTCCTCCAGTGTTACACTTGAAATTTTAAAAGTGTGTATTAATATTTTCTTCTATTTAGTAGATTTTTAAATTTTAATTTAATGATAGTTTTTTTGCAATGCAGACACTTTTGAATTTGATGTAACCCTATGTGTTAATGTTTGTTTTATTTTTAATGGAGTTGTTCTATTAAATATAAACCGACTAATTCATCAGTAAAGGGACCTATTATAAATCTGGATGTAAAATAAGAACAAAAACTTGCATCTGCTATTAGAATATGATTTGTAAAAAATTGACAAAGGGATCAAAAGAGTAAAAATGACGAAATGCTTTTGAGAGATTGAATAACAAGAACATTAGAAGTTACTATTGAATATAATTGGATTTAACAGGAGGGGTGCAGAAAATTTTTGCTAAGTGGAAAAAGAGAAGCAGGTATTGTATGCACAGAAGAGGAGACACATTTGTATAACAATTCTTCTAGGAAATGATAAGGGATTGGATTTTGAAGATAGTGGAGAGGTTAGTTTTTTAGTAGAAATAGTTGATATTCATTTTCACCATGAGCATGAAACATGTTCTTCAGTTAAGAGATTTTCTCCAGAAGCAATCAAGTCTTCAGTAGAGGCATGAAATGAGAGAATAATCTGGTATAAAAAAAAAAAAGTTGGATTTTGGTAGATGCATGGGGCCAATAAAGGAATAATAGCGCTAGGATACCCGTGAGTGTGTGATGATAGATTTAAATCATTAAATCTTAGCAGAAAAAGAGAGAAATGAAAATAAATGGGGTGAAAGTGACTACTACCATTCTCTTAACCAACATACAATATGTTGCATAAAGGAAATATTGTTTTTATACATGTATGACAAATATAGCAGTATAACTTGATAAAATTCTTAGACTAAATATTAAAATATGTTGTTGAATGTCACACATTTGTTTAAAAATAAACATAATTCTTGTATATGGACATATAGTTTGCCTTTGGAACCACTATGGAATAAGCCTATCTTCTCTAATTCATCCCACATTACTTCATTGTGAGTAAAGAATATCAATTATTTGAAAATATAATGCAAATTTTAACTTTATTTTATAGGACTAAATAAGTACATATTTACATAGATAGCACACTTTTATCTTGAAATATTTGGAAACAATCTGGATAAATAAAAATATTAGAAATTTTCACATTCAATAACTTAAATAATGCTTAAAAGTAATAACAATTAAGCTATTTTTGGTACTTCATAGATAAATATATAAACTTGCGTTTGGTTAATTTTTCAGGCTTGATATAGAGTCAACCTCTAGGCAAAAGTTGTGATTTAAATCAACATATTTATTTCCTAAACAATTGTGGCAATCAGAAGAATAAAAGAATCTCAATCTCCAGGATGCCACTTACATCCTGGAAAAGGTTCCTTTTAAATTTAAGTAGCACTGTAGCATTGTCATTCCCTTGTTCATCGATTTGCTTAAGCGGGCACCAGTAATGTCTCCATTATGAGATGTTGCTACTGTTTCTGACATATCAAATACACCAAGGGTAGCTTGCCAGACTCTGCCATACGGGTGGGATACTCTTGGTAGCTTGCCAGGCTCTTTGAGAGGGACAGAGGAATCCAACCCGGGTCAACTGTGTGAAGGGAAATGCCCTACCTGCTGTGTATGGCTCCAGCTGGGAAAAATATCTGGCTTTAGTCAGGACTAGAAAAGTCTGCTGTGAACTCCTATAAAGCACAGTTGTTCATCTCCTGCCACCCCTACCAGAGAGCCATCAAGTTGAGCCTGGCATCTGCTTATTGCCTGAAGCCCATTTGTTCTGCAGAGCTTGGGGGATGTTCGCTCCTACCCACTCTTTAAGGAACTTGTGGATCCAGGCTGGAGCAAGGAAATCGCTGTTCACATGAAAGGAAAGTCAGTCCTAATATTTGCACGGGCATTCAGAATCTGTCGCCTTTCCATCACAGTAAAGAATTTCTGGAAGATATAAAATTGTGAAGCAAAATAATTATTATTAAATGTAACTTATTTTGACATGAGCAGGGGAGAAGGAAAGAAAAACGTGTCCAAGAGAACCATAAACTTAAAAGAGCAAACTATGAATGGCTTTCAGGGTGAATGTTTATACAATTCCTCTGAGTTGATTTTATTTATTTATCTTTCTGGTTGTTAGGATTGAGACCACCCCTCAATATTCAGAGAGACAAAGAGTCCAGCAGGATTGCAAAACACACACCGAGACTTTATTACTCCAGCTAGCTGGGGCCGACCTGCCCTGCTGAAGCAGGAGGTCAGAGCTTGACCCCGAGGGCTTACAGCAGAGGGTTTATACGGCCATCCTGGGCACACAGGCCTCAGGAGTAGGCACAAAGATAAACAATTCCAAAAACAGAAATAACTTCAAGCATCTAATAAATGAACAAAAGCACACAAGAACAATATATCAAGAAACCATTCCCAGTTAGGAAGACATTCCCAATTCCCATACATCAAGAAAGCAAGGCATTCCCATACATCAAGAAAGTATCTTATCAGTTAGACACAGGATGCAAGACACGGGTGTGCTGGCTCCTGACTCTCCAGCAACGTGTCTGCATAAACACCAGGTAGTTCTTAATAGAGCTACCACTTTTCTCTAGGTGGGTCCATTAACTCAGTCATATATATTTCCTGGCCAGGGCTGCTTCCCACTAAGCGGTACTGTCAACCAGTTAGCTCAGTTAAGTCATGTATCCTTCCTGGCCAGAGCTGCCGCCCTACAATCTTTACGACCAGGGTGAAGAAGAGATGAGCTAAAAGCTTCTCACATTCCCCCCATTTCTATGATCATACTGAGGAATAGTCTGCTTCTCACACCGGTGTTTTCTACATAGGTAAAAGTTAATCTGGGTGTTGTCAGAGGAAAGCCTGTCACAGTTGATGGTCTTCTCATTATCTCACCCATTGCCTTGTTGATGGTCTCTCACGATCTCATAGATTCTCCGTAGCTTCTCCTTTCCTGAGGGGCCACTTTTCTCTAGGTGGGGCCTTGGATTTTTACATCTGGGTTGCGCCTCTGTTTTCCCTCCCTAAAGAGTTCAGAATTTTTATTTGAGAGTGATATGGTCTTCATCTCCTTGGGCTACTTCAGAGTTAGACATTTTCTTCTTCAGTTTTATTACTTCCTGAAAGCATACTACCAAGCCCTTTTGTTATCTATCTGCCTATACAATGTATAATACCAGATTCTCAGTAATAACCTTATGAATGGAAGTTATTCCATTAGTCATTCCATTTTGCTATATTCAGATTATGAAAATAAATTTAATTTCTAAGGTTTTTAGACACTATTCTGGCATAGATAACAAATGGAAAAAGGTTGACATTTTCTGCATCCAAACTTATTTATTCTGAAACATAAAACCTCATTGCATATTACTGTTTTTCTTTCAGTCATTTTAAACAGATTAAAATATCACTTCACGTTGGGGCTGCACTGAGCTGTCAGCATGAGCCCATGTGGACTATACCATACAATGGGTAGGAACAGAGGAACCTATGAAAATGGGGGAGATTTCTCGTGTGTCCTCACTGGTTTGGATGAAGCTGAAAATCTTTTTCCTTTAACTGCCTTCAGTAAATAATTTCATAAAATTCAGTATATGAAATGGAAGTTTTTCCTTTTGTTACATGAGTGCAGCCTGATCTTTGACATGTAGATTTGGGGCTCTAACCTAGCCTAATCTTTGGGATGCAAACCCAAGTGCTTATAGCCCAAGAAAGGTTTCGGTTTTGGTTTTGGTTTCATTTTTGTATCTTCCCTGAGGCCAAAATCACTAGCCTGCAGACATCATCATCATCATCATCATCATCATCATCATCATCATCATCATCATCATCATCACGATCATTGATTTTCTCGAGTGGTCTCAGTAACATCTCCATTCATCCTAGCCCTGAGATTTTAGCAGCCTGTCTTTACTCGTCCTTCCCAATAGTGTCACATAGGAGGCTCTTTCAGGGTCAGGGGAATGAGACCTATCATTGTTACTGGTTTTGGCATATGAATATGCCAGGGGGATCTTGACAGGCTCTCCCATGTGGGCAGGAAACTCTCTGTAGCTTGCCAAGTTCTCCAAGAGAGAGAACTAGGTGATAAGATGTCTTCTAGGCAATAAGATGCGCTCTGGGAGCTTGGTTTTATAGTCTGCAGACATAAAGAAACAATATATACCATGCCTGCCTCAATGTTCTTTCTGTAACTTCTTTTGATTATGTCACTGTATTGCGCTCTTTAAAGGTGGAATGATCAATAAAAGGAGACCTCAGGATGCTCTCCCTTTTGTCACAGGATCAGAGTCCAGTGATCCTCCATGAAAATAATTTCTCTCTGAGCACCCCGGGCTTCCCTCCCCTCCGGACTGGCGGCCGAGTGGCCAGCACGCCGACCCCAAGTGCTGCCGCCATTCTGTCTTCCGGTAAAGGTCTGTGATGCTCCCTCGACCCGCCCTTTCAGACCCAGCCTGCTCCGCGGCCCTGAGCACCCCGCACTTCCCTTCCCTCTGGACTGCTGGCCAAATGGCAGACCACCCCCAGCCTGTTGACTGCTGTCAGGTTGTGGGAAAGGGGCATGGCTTAATCGTCAGGGGCGTGGCCTCATTACCAGCCGGCCAAAGCTAACGCAGCGGCAGATAGTTTCCTCAACATCCTATCCAAGACTAACATCCTAGCTATTCATTATTGTCCTAGCAGTAGGACAATAAAACACAAGACTTCACATAAGGATTGAAGGAAACATCTCAGTGGGAGACCAGGTTCTACAACCGGCAAGTAAAAAGGCAACCACTATTAACTGAGCCTATCCACAATCCTTTTTCACAACAAAAGGAAACAGGGACACTCATCTTCAAGGGCCCTCTTTCATACCACCACAACAACATGAAGAAACAGCGAAAATCCCAATTGCAAGCAGAGGACGATCAACGGAGTCCAGAAACCTCAATGGGCGTTTCCTACAAACTTGACCTCTCTGATAAAGAATTCAGAGTTGAAATCCTCAACATGTTCAAAGAACTCAATGCAAAGATGGACAACTTCAAGGAAGACCTGACAGAAACAATAAAACAGACAGCCGACAAAATACGGGAAGAAATGAGAGCAGAAATAAAAAACCTTCAAAAAGAAATGAAGGACTTGGTACATGAAATCAAAAACTCTCTGGCTGCCCTCAACAATAGGATGACTGCAGCCAAAGACAGAATCAGTATGCTTGAAGATGAGCTGCAAGAAGCCTATAGGCAACAACAAACCATGGCAAGAGACCTCACAATAGCTCTAGCCAGAATCAGAGTCCTAGGGGATGATTTCAAGAGGAATAACATTAGAATCGTTGGACTACCAGAACCACAGGGAACCAAACCCAACGAAAAAGACACAATCAAACAAATCATTGCGGAAAACTTCCCACAGCTGGACAATGCAGGCATCCAGATTCAAGGCGCCCGAAGAGTGCCAGCTAAAAGAGATCCTAACAGAAAAACCCCAAGATATATCATAGTTACAATGATGGACATGGTCCAGAGAGACACAATACTGCAAGCAACAATGTCCAAGAAGGAAATCGCATACAAAGGAGCACCCCTTAGACTCACAGCAGATCTATCAGAGGAAACCCTCCAAGCTCGAAGGCAATGGTGGGATATAGTGAAAAAACTCAATGAAATCAAAGCTTCACCAAGAGTACTTTATCCGGCTAAACTCTCATTCAAACTAGAAGGAATCATACACTACTTTGGGGATAAACAACAGCTCAGGAACTTCATAGACTCAAAACCAAACCTAAAAGAAGCACGAAAGGGGCTATTGTAAGACAAAAACAACCCCTACAAGCACAACAAACCCTTGCACAAAGATGACACAAAATCCCATAACAATAATCTCCCTTAATGTCAATGGTCTAAATTCACCAATTAAGAGACACAGACTGGCAAAATGGATGCAAAGACTGAACCCAACATTCTGCTGCCTGCAAGAAACACATCTGAATAGCCATAACAAACACAGACTCAAAGTCAAAGGATGGAAAACAATCCTTCAAGCAAAAAACTCCCTCAAGAAAGCTGGGGTGGCTTTATTGGACAACATAGACTTCAGGTTGAAAAAGATTAGAAGGGATAGTGAAGGCCACTTTTTATTAATCACGGGATGTGTACATCAGGAAGAAATCACACTCTTAAATGTCTACACACCAATGAGGGACCAGCTAAATACCTACAACAGCTGCTAAGAGACCTTAAGAAGGACATCTCGAGCAACACAATAGTAGTTGGAGACTTCAACACCGCACTGTCACCTCTGGACAGATCAAGAAGATTAAAACTCACCAAAGAAATACTGGCTTTGAAGGAAGAAATATAAGAGAGAGGGCTAATAGATCTATACAGGGCTTTATATCCCCCAAAACAGGAATACACATTCTTTTCCAGTGCACATGGAACATTTTCCAGAATAGACCATGCGCTGGGCCACACAACATACCTCAACAGAATCAACAAGATAGACATTGTACCAGCTATCTTTTCAGACCATGGTGCACTGAAGATAAAACTTAATCATGGACAGATGCAGAAAACCAAATCAAACACCTGGAAATTAAATAGCTCGATATTGAACAATGAGTGGGTCAGGAAGGAAATCAAGGAAGAAATCAAAAGGTACCTAGAAACAAATGAGAATGAAGACATGAGCTACCAGAATCTGTGAGACGCAGCTAAAGCCGTTTTAAGGGGAAAATTTATAGCTCTGCAAGCATATCTCAGGAAGGAAGAAAGGGCCACATAAATAACTTGACGTCGCAGCTCAAGACCTTAGAAAAGGACCAACAAAAGGAGCCCAAACCAGGCAGAAGAAAAGAGATAATAAAACTTAGAGCAGAAATTAACAACGTGGAAACCGAAAAGACAATCAGAAAGATCAATGAAACTAAGAGCTGGTTCTTCGAGAAATAAAACAAGATTGATAAACCACTAGCAAGACTCACAAAGAAAGAAAGAGAACCCTTATAAGCCGAATCAGAAATGAAAAGGGGGACATCACAACAGAAACCAATGAAATTCAAAAGATCATCAGAGACTACTTTGAAAATCTCTATGCCACAAAACAAGAGAACCTAGAAGAAATGGATAAATTCCTCGACTCCTATAATCTCCCAAGGCTGAACCAAGAAGACCTGGAGTACCTGAATAGTCCAATTAACATCAAGGAAATTGAAATGGTAATCAAAAGTCTTCCCAAAAACAAAAGTCCACGTCCAGACAGATTCACTAGCGAGTTCTTTCAAACATTTAAAGAGGACCTTTTGCCAGTCCTTCTCAAGCTTTTCCAGGAAATTGAAGAAACAGAAACCCTCCCAAACAGTTTCTATGAGGCTCATATCTCCCTAATACCAAAAGCAAACAAAGACACCACAAAAAAAGAAAACTACAGGCCAATATCCCTGATGAACACAGATGCAAAGATTCTCAACAAAATATTAGCAAATAGAATTCAACAACTCATCAAAAAGATCATACACCACGACCAAGTGGGATTCATCCCAGGGATGCAAGGATGGTTTAACATCCGGAAATCAATCAACATAATCCGTCATATCAACAAAAGAAAAGATAAAAATCATATAATCATATCAATAGATGCAGAGAAAGCATTTGACAAGATCCAGCACCCGTTTATGATGAAAACACTCGCCAAAATGGGTATAGAAGGGACCTTCCTCAATATAGTCAAAGTTATTTATCACAAGCCTATGGCAAGCATTGTCCTCAATGGGGAAAAACTAAGAGCCTTCCCTCTGAGAACAGGGATGAGACAAGGATGCCCACTCTCTCCACTTCTGTTCAATATAGTACTGGAAGTACTTGCAATAGCGATTAGGCAAGAAAAAGATATTAAGGGCATTCAGGTAGGAAAGGAAGAAATCAAGCTCTCACTATTTGCAGATGATATGATACTATACTTAGAGAACCCTAAAACCTCTACCAAGAAACACCTAGAAACAATAGACTCGTATAATAAAGTTGCAGGCTATAGAATCAATACCCAAAAGTCCATGGCTTTCCTATATGCAAATAATGAGAAAGAAGATAGTCACCTGAGAAAAGCAATCCCGTTCACAATTGTGCCTCAAAAAATCAAGTACCTCGGAATCAGCTTAACAAAGGAGGTAAAGGACTTGTAAAATGAAAACTATAAAACACTACTTCAGGAAATAAAAAAGGACACGGGGAAATGGAAAGACATCCCCTGATCATGGATTGGGAGAATTAATATTGTCAAAATGGCAATTCTCCCCAAAGCATTGTACAAATTCAATGCGATCCCTATAGGGATACCCTTGACACTCTTCAAAGAAATGGAGCAAGCGCTCCTGAAATTCATATGGAACAACAAGCCCCCACGAATAGCTAAAGCAATCCTTGACAAAAAGAAAATGGGAGGAATCAACCTCCCCAACTTCCAACTGTACTACAAAGTGGTAGTCATTAAAACAGCATGGTACTAAAACAAAGGCAGAGCTGCAGACCAATGGAACAGGGTTGAATATTCTGACATGCATCCCCAAATATATGATCATCTAATCTTTTATAAGGGAGCAAGAAATGTGAAGTGGAGCAAGGAAAGCATGTTTAACAAAGTGTGCTGGCAAAACTGGACTGGATAGCACAGCGTGGAGGGCGTTTGTCTTGCACGCGGCCGACCCGGGTTTGATCTCCGGCATCCCATATGGTCCCCCAAGCACTTCCAGGAGCAATTCCTGAGTGTAAAGCCAGGAGTAACCCCTGAGCATCGCTGGGTGTGACCCAAAAAGAAAAAAAAAACTGGATGGCTACATGCAAAAAAATGGGCTTAGACTTCCATCTATCACCATGTACAAAAATCAGATCAAAATGGATTAAAGACTTGAACATCAGACCAGAATCCCTAAGGTACATTGAAGATAAGGTCGGCAAAACCCTCCACGACACTGAAGCCAAAGGTATCTTCAAAGCTGACACGCCACTGGCCAAGCAAGAAGCTTCTGCAACTCAAAAGAAACAGTGACCAAAATACAAAGACAATCTACAGAATGGGAAAGGATATTTATGCAGTACCCTTCCGATAAAGGGTTGATAACAAGGATATACAATGCACTGGTTGAACTCCACAAGAAGAAAACTGCCAACCCAATCAAAAAATGGGGTGATGAAATGAACAGAAGCTTTTCCAAAGAAGAAATCCGAATGGCTGAGAGGCACATGAGAAAATGTTCAACATCACTAATCATCAGGGAGATGCAGATCAAAACAACAATGAGATATCATATCACACCAGAGACTGGCCCACATCCCAAATAACAAAAGCAACCGGTGTTGGCGTGGATGTGGGGAGAAAGGGACTCTCCTTCACTGCTGGTGGGAATGCCTACTGGTTCAGCCCTTTTGGAAAACAATATGGACGATTCTCAAAAAGTTAGAAATTGAGCTCCCATTTGACCCAGCAATACCACTCCTGGGAATATATCCCGGAGAGGCAAAAAGGTATAGTAGAGATGACATCTGCATTTCCATGTTCATTGCCGCTCTGTTCACAATAGCCACAATATGGAAAAAACCAGAGTGCCCGAAAACAGATGATTGGCTAAAGAAACTCTGGTATATTTACACAATGGAATACTATGTAGCTGTCAGGAAGCATGAAGTCATGAAATTTGCATATAAGTGGATCAACATGGAAAGTATCATGCTGAGTGAAATGAGTCAGAAAGAAAGAGACAGACATAGAAAGATCGCGCTCATATGTGGAATATAAAGTAGCTGAAAGGTACAAGCTTACAATGTTGCGATTCCTGGCAGACATTTCACTAGACTTAGTTACTAAAATACAGAAATCCAAAACTATGCTGCTGCTAGTGCGGCCTCCTGACCTCATATCTCTTCATTCTCAGCAATGGAAAACAAATTACCAAATGCTTTCTTTTCAGCAGATCGACTTTAGGGAGGAGAAACTCCAAATCAATAGTAGTGAAATTTTTTGTTTAAATATTGATGCAATCAAAGTAAAGTGAAAGTAAAGTGAAATTTACCAGTTATACTTGCGGGGTGGGGGGCTGGGGAGGTGGGGGGAAGGGGGGAGGTATATCGTGATTCTTGGTGGTGGAATATGTGCACTGGTGAAGGGATGGGTGTTTGAGCATTGTATAACTGAGACTTAAACCTGAAATCTTTGTAACTTTCCACATGGTGAATCAATAAAAGAATTAAAAAAAAGAAAAGAATTTCTCTCACATTCCTTGTCTCAGCGCCTCTGGCTGAAAGAACATTCATGTAACTTCAATGCAACAATCAAGAAATAGAGCAAATTATTATAAACTATGTCTTTTAAAAAATTTTCACATTAATATCTATTCTTAAAATATACATACTCAAATGATTATCAAGAAAATAAATGACTGTGATGGGTATTTGTAGGATAGCATAGCCATAAGTCACCGGTCACTTGTCACTTATCATCCCGTTGATCCTAGATTTGCTTGAGCAGGTGCTAGTAATGTCTCCCTTTGTCCCTGTTGCATGCTAGTGTAGCCCAATGGTATTTGCTCACTCCAGGAACACAAAGAGCCTCAAACCGTTCATTCAGAGTTTTGACAAAGAAGTCTTACCATCTCATAGGTGGGCAACCATGCATCTTTTGACATCCTGTGGAATCCAGTTGGTAACAGCTCTAGTCCAGAGGTCATATTACGTGTCTGGCCCATCTGATTTTTGATGCCTAGCCACAGAGCTTATCAGGTCACACCCATCAAAGTGCTCCTGAGTCACTCCCTTTCCTTGGTCTATCTGTAACCACTTCTCTATGCTCTCTTCCCCAACCAGTTAAGCAGCTTTTTTCCCTAATCAGACTCTTAATTTGAAAGAGTCAGATCTTTCTCGGACACTGAACTTGCATTGTAAGTTAATACTGACTTTCTCTTCTTCTTATGTCTTGAATATTTTACATTAAAGCAATGTCGTTTTTGTATAGACACAAGAAGAAAATTAATATTATACCTTCGTATCTTGGTATTTAATTGGCTTCAAATATTATTCATTCCTGGGCATCTGCTTTCTCAACTTAAGCCTCAATTGCCCTCCGTTTCTAGCACGCCAAAAGCAGGGTCCTGATGAGGGACTGAAGGGATCCAGGGCAAGTTCTGAGCTATCCTGGCATCAAAATGGGCCAGGCCAAAGCGCCACAATTCTTATCTATAAGTTAAGAGCTTGATCATGGACAAAAGCTGTCATGATCCAAAAATAATAATGATCCAAAAGTAATGATGAGACTAAGACCCTGCTAGGGATAGGAAAGACTAATCTGGCCTGAGCCCTGTAGTCTAAGATCGAGATGACCCCAGGAGAACAATTCTATAAGCTTAATGCATCTCTTTCTGTGTCCATTCAAAATGATTAATATTATGAATCCTTATATATATATTTGGTATATATACCAAATATCTTATATAATCCTTATATATACTTTCAGTGAAGTTGCAAATATATTATATTCTTACACCCTCATCCTACTCTCCCTCATTGTTGGACGAGGAGAGGAGAAACACAGCATGCAGAAACAGCATCCCCTGAGGGAAAGAACTTTAATCCTATTGACTGTGACCACACCTATGTGTAAGCCCCAACCCCTCATGCTTTGGGGATTTAACTAGATTCTAAGCATGGACAGGGGTGCCAGATCAGAGCTGAGAGAGAAGCAGAGAGAGAGACAGGAGTGAATGGGGGTGAGAATGATCAATTAACCGGCTTGGCCCTAATTTCCTCCTCCATCTGTTCCATTGCCTGGACCACTCCGGCTGGGCAAGCAGCCCTGGACCACCCCCTGAACCCGGGAGCGGCCGACAGGGAGAGCCGCTGGGGCTCTCCCGCAGCCACCCTTGGCAGATGTTATTTACAGGTAGTCATGTAACAGTTTACACACACATACACAAAAATCTATAGTCTAACATATATGTATGTGCGTGTATATATATATATATATATAGTGTGTATATAATATATATATATATGTATTGTGTATTTACAAAATGTATCATGATTCCCAGAAACCTGTCATGCTCTTTGGAGCCAATTCTCTTTCTGTAACTCAAAGAAATAATAACCAAAATTAAGTTATGCTTTTAAAAATGTAACTGTGAGATAATTTTAGAATTCAGTGAAGTTGCAAATATATTATATTCTTACACCCTCATCCTACTCTCCCTCATATTAACAACTTAAATAATTATGGGGAAATTATTAAACCAAGAGATTAATTTTGGTATAATATTACTCAGCACAGAACAACTTATTGGGGATTCACTGGTTTTCCACCAATGTCCCTCTTTATAGTTCACTTAATCTCCAAACCTACTTTGCATCTAGTCATTATGCTTCCTTGGATCTATCTCTGAGAATGTGCAAACATCCAGCTTCTGATTAAACTTCAGCACACTAATTTTAGCAGCCATCAGTAGATGTAGTTCAAGGTAATCATTACTATATATTATAATGGTGATTTTTTTCTCATCTTTCTGCACTCAAAGTTTCATTGAGAATAACATATACTTCAATTTCATTAGCTTTTTCTAAGCTAAAAAAATCTCATTTTAAACACATAATTTCTCATTTAACTTTATAATTCATGCAGGTGATTGAAGTATAAAACTCCAATGAATTCGAAGTTCTAAATTCAGATCAGCTCAACCTTTTGCAAATAGGTGAGCAGAATAATCTGCCAAGCTGTTGTCAATACTGTCAATCTCCCATGGTGCATGTTGCCAAAGAAGATGGGAATTGATATTTTACAAGCCCTAATTTTTGCTAATAACTTATAAAAATAAAATTTTCCTATTCATTTAATAAATATTAACTGTCAAACAATGCACATGTCTTAAGTACTTATTTCTCTAATTTTCATAAATGACAATTATTTGTGCAGGGGAAATATAAGTCTGAGGCTGCATATATGTTTATGGTCATACTGCCCTAAAATGTCTGATCTCGTCTATCTTGGTACCTAAGCAGGTAAGGTGTTGTTAGTACTTGGATGGGAGATATATGCATGCACACACACGCACACACACATATGTGCATTTGTCAATATATATACACATATATATGTCAGTATATACATATGTAGTATATATATTATATAGGGTATATAATATATACATATACTACATGTAGTAGGATATAATCTAATTAACACATCTAAAATTAATAATGAAAAAAATGCCTATCAGATTGCTTTGTCACAATACAATTCTGATAATAACTACTCAAATATAGTGCAGTCTACTGAATAGGTTAATAACAGTCATCCAGTGACTATCCAATCAAATTTGAAGGTAACGAGTTCAGATACCAAGCCAGCCAAGTTTGAAGGTCCCAAGTCATTCACATTTCTAATAACCAACTGCAAATTTAGGAGCTCCTGTTACCTCTCACTTGCAATAGCTTGCAAGAATGAGTCACAGATTTTAGAAATGTGTGACATTCACAGTTGATTTTACAGATATGAATCAAAAGTAGCCAGAAGAACCATGGGCAAGATTTTCCAGGCTATGAAATTCAAAACTCTATTTCCTCTCCCCATGGAATAAAGATGTGTCTGTTAATCAAGAAATTCACCGAAGAGCAATCTCTAGAGATTTTTATCATTAGGTTGGTATGTTTGAGTGAATATATTTTCAAACAAATTTACTTGACCTACCTCTCTCTTTCCAGGAAAATCATCTCTCAGCACCCTTAAGGCAACTACCTTATTTAAGACATTAAGCAAAAAGAAGAATCACCTTTATTTTCTCTCTCTCTCTCTCCTCTCTCTCTCTCTCTCTCTCTCTCTCTCTCTCTCTCTCTCTCTCTCTCTCTCTCTCTCTCTCTCTCTCTCTCTCTTCCTTGATCAATTCCAGTCATTCCAAGCACAATATCAATTACTTTTTAAAAGCCTTGATTTAGTTTAATCTCTATGGAGCTTCCTCGCCCCAATTTCCTAGAGGAATTTATATTAACATCATTTATTTCACATATGCTGCTGTTTTCTAGCCTTAGTCTGTTTAAGCTTAGTAGCAATGGTTAAAAATTCCTTTATTATTCAGTCCATCTAAGGATTTATAAGTCATGTCTAGTTGGGCCAGAGAGATAGTATAATTAGTAGGGTGCTTGCCTTGCATGCTGCTGACCTGGGTTCGATCTCTAGCGATCCCTATGGTCTCTTGAGCACCACCAGGAATAATTCCTGAGTGGAGAGTCAGGAATAAGCTGGAAACATCATTGGGTATGGCCCCAAAACAAAAACAAAAATAGTCAAGAAACCCATGGTGCGGCGTTGGAGGCTCTTTCAGAGTCAGGGGAATGAGACCCAGCATTGTTACTGGTTTTGACGTATGAATACACCATGGGGACCTTGTGAGGCTCTCCCATGTGGGCAGGAAACTCCCGGTAGTTTGTCAGGTTCTCCCAGAGGAAGAAGTAGGCTGTAAGATATGGAGAGGCCACTTTGCGGCCACAGGCTTCTGGGAGCTTGCTTTTTTAAGTATCTGGATTACATGGTACCGGGGGCAGTACCTGGGTGTGACCACCTAGCTACTGGGATGTGGGAAATCTGGACAGATGAGGCCCAGTCCCGATTTGAGCAGGCTTGGAGGTCTCATCCCCGGGTCCCCCCACCTGGGTTCCTCTGCTGGTAACTTCATGCATGAGGCTCGTCCGAACGTGTGGAGAGGGGCCTTGAACCAATTATTGAGCAAGACAATTTCAGAGGTTGTCATAGCTGAAAGTAAACAAAGTGACTAGAGTTGAGAGAAGCACTTTACTTTCTATTCATCTTTGTTTTGTGTTCCTTGGGCTACAAAACAGAACCTTAGGAAGTGAGACCAGTACTCTACCTGTGACCTGCAGCTCCAGCCCCTAGGAAAAAGTGTGAAATGTGAAGGAAAGGTGTTTCGAAGGAAGTAACATCTGAGCTGAGAACAAAAACTGAAGTGATCTCTAAGGGGCTTTTAGCAGTCTTATAGCTATACATCCTGTTCATTGTTCAAAATTACTCTAAAATACACAATCAATCAAAATACACAAACAAATGTGCAGTTGTTGCTTGTATTCAGGGTTGGGTAACGTGGCTCTAATCTCAGATTGCAACATCGCCCCAAGGATCCTCATTTTTACGATAGAGAATCTAAGACACAACGCGGCTAAGACACTTGTCTAAACTTATCTACTGGGTGAAGGAATTGGCAGTATTGTGCTGCCAGGTCTGTACCCTTAGACTCAATGTCTTATTGTCCAGTTGAATATTGGAAATGATTTTGGTTGTTGTTATTCTTTATTGTTTATTTGTTAGGAGACTACGCCAGGTGTGTTCAGGGCCTATTCCTAGATCTGTGCCAAGGAGTAATTCCTACTAGTGCTCAGGAGTGAATATGTGGTGTGGGGGATTATCACACACACACACACACACGAACACACACATACATACATACACACACATGCACATACATACACATATATACACAAACCCTTATATTGCTTTTCTCTTTCCCTTTAGTTGTACGTTGTACATATTACACATTCAAGTTTACTTGCAGTTACTTGGATAAACACAGAGATACAGATTCCAAAACTTAGTTCCCTGGGCTACAAGGACAAGGCTGCTGGGCTTCTACCATAAATCCCAGACTCGAAGACTCAGTCCTCAGGCCAGTTCAGTTTATCCTTCCCTGTGCGGGTCCTGTCATAACAGCTTGCATCAAAACCACCCTTTTGTGCTTTCTAGATTCTCGAATTTCAATGCTAGGCAGCTTTACCACTCAATCCAGGTTCATCCAGGTCCCACCTTACACCTCCTTTTGGGGTGTCAGGAACTATGGCAACCAAAGCCTAAGTCAAGTAATTTTGACAGGTGCCTGAAAGTAAATATATTTCAGAGTTCGCCAAATCCCAAACATCAGGAGCATAGCATTCACAGCCTTTCTATGTTCAAGCGAAAACATCACTCTGTCATGGCACTGTCCCTACCCGCTGTGCTATCTCTCCAGTCCACGGTAGTAAAATACAGAAAAGTTATAAGGGAAATAGAAAAGCAAGTAATTAATTACAAAGTTCTGAATCACCAGAAGTTTTGACTTATAAATAACCAAGACTAACTTGGGGAATGTAACAATGAGAGGTAAATTAAAGCACAAAGGAAAGGCTAAAGATAGACTCAGGGGATTAGAGGTGCTCACAAGAGCACTGTAAGTTTCTCTGCGGAGAGGAAAATGGTCCATTTACTGATGAAGCCAAAAGCACTACGTTAATATGCAGCACATGTTTCTCATTACCAGAAAATTATGCAATTCAAAACTAATCTGTGAGGCTGAGGAGATATTACAGCTGATAGAGTACTTGCCTTGCACACAGAAGACCTGGGTTAGATACCTGCATGTCTTCCAGAGCTACCCACAAGGAGTGATAACTGAGTGCAGAACCAGGATTAATCCCTGAAATTCACAGGGTGTGTCCACAAAATGAAAACAAAACAAAACAAATGAAACCAAATCCCCCCACCACCAAGTGTGCTTATCCTAAAATATAGTCTACAGTCTACAGATTCAAAAATAAGCATAAATATCTAAGGTGATTTGCCAGAGAGTCGGCTTGAACAGCAAGAATACCTGTTTCCACTGGCACATTAGGTTAGGAAACCCCCCAACAAACGAACCAAAATTCAGCTCTTCTGATTTGCATTTCCAGTCTCAGCTCAGGAAACCCCTAAATATTTCACCCACAAGCCCTCACAAAGACACGCTTTCATTTATTGAACACCTGTGCAAAGCCAGGTCTGTTATGCAGATCTACTTAAATTTTCACAGAGATGACTTCAAACCGTACAATAATATAAAGTTAGATATTATTTATATAAATTGATAAGCTAAAGAGAAGAGTGGATAAGTAGCTTTGTGATGTTTTAGTATTAACGTGGAACAGAGCTGTCTCTTGATTCTTGCTGCGTTTATATTAAAGCACTTGTTCTTTGGATTATTTCCTACTTCCTTGCTCCCTGTCTCCTTTAATCAAAACTGAGAAAGAATTTTTAAGGAGCTTGAAAAAAATTGTTTTTGGCCCCTTGGAAATAGCAAGGGTTAGAATTGAAAAATGAATATATATTATTGTGGAAGATAATCAGAATGCCAAGTTTGCTTACTAGGAAACAAAAAATGCATTTTTATCACTAGGGTAAGAACTAGTAGGTGAGAATGGTAGGAAAAACTGAATAGGAAATGAGGAGACAGATTATGGTCAGGTTCAAGATAGGCACAAGGATCTGAGTTTAACTTTCTAGCATCAAGTTTAACTCAAGCACTGCCAGTCATAGACCCAGAAGCCCCAGAGCTACAGGATCTGTGCATCACAAGCCCGTAGTGTTAAACTGTCTGCATAAAATGGCCAAGTGTCTCTAACAGTGGTCCACAGGCCCTGAGCACTGCACTGGAATCCCCACCTCACCTTGAAAAAGAAAAGTAGAAGGATGTCTGGATGTAAAAAGTAATGGAATATAATTTGATTTACAGGATATTTACTTCCTTCATGAAGTAAGTAGGACACAGTCTAAAAATGAAAGGCAGAAAATTGAATGAAAAACTTAAGAAAAGTGAAGTGTAACTTTTATCTGTTAATAGTTATGGGAACAAGATTTACTTTAATGAAATACTGACATGACACATGATTAGAGTCCATTAGAGTTGATAGAAAGGTCTTGTATTCACAGTGACAGAAATGTCAAATTCTTAGTATTTTGCACTGCTTAATAAAAAAATGCTGTTATGTTTGATAATTTTACTACTATTCTATATTTTATGTCATTCTTAATTTCTTCAAATGCTATTGCATGATTCCTATGTATTCATATAATTAATTCATCCAAATATACTGAATAATCACAACGCTAGAATATCTAGTAAGAGATTTGAGTTCTCTAAATTTGTAATATTTTTGAGATTTTGAGGGATTTGGGGGATTTTATGCTGATTACATAATTTGACTTTACATTATAGTTGAATAATTATTAAAATAAAATTTTGTTATTTTTCTTTTCAAATTCAATAGTCAGTCTTTTCAAAGTAAAAGATTTTTTGAAGAAAAATGGAAACAAAACTAAGCAATTTAGTAATACCCAGCAGAACGCCTAAGTGTTAAGTTTCTAAATGTTGCTGTTGTGTTTTTTGTTTGTTTGTTTGTTTTTAATTTTTTCTTTTCTTTATTTCTATCACTCTTCTTGAAGCTAAATTTCAGATTATGACTTGACATTTGTTAAGGAGACTTTAAATCGTTTTATTTCATTCTAACAATTCAAAACTTATTTCATTATAACAATTCAAAAATATCAATTTCTTATGATCCTTTGATATATAATTCTCTAGAAGATGAGTACATGTAACTTTATGTAGATAGAAAAAAAACAAGCCTGAACTAATATGTACATCTAGGCAAAATAAAACTCAGAAGAAAATTATTTATTCTATAAAAAGAATACTGAGTTTGAATGCCCTGTTTGGCCAGGGCTTCAATGACCGCCTCTCCCTCAACAGAATCTAAAGCCTTCTTTAAGTTGATGAAAATTAGACAGAGCGGTATCTTGAACTCTCTCGAAACTTCAAAGAGTTTGGTCACTGTGTGGATATGGTCTATCATGCTGAATTCCCTTCGGAACCTGGCTTGCTACATGGTTGTTCTTCGTTTAGTGTTCTGCGTATTGTATTCAGGATGACACGAGAGAACAACTTGTAGACGAAAGACAACAGGCAGATTGGGCGATAGCTGCCGATGTCCTGGATGTCTCCCTTGTACAACAGAACGGTCCTACTGGTTTTCCACTGGGACTGAACCTTGCATTTAGACAGGTAGCATGTGAAGAGTCGGGCCACTGTATTGATGAGTACTGGCGGCAGATTCTTCAGGTGTTCAGGTCTGACCTTGCCTGGACCAGGTGCTGTTTGCTTCTTTACCAGCGAAATGGCGTTTCGGATTTCAGAAGGGAGAACATTGGGAATGACATATCCATCCTGCGGAATTTGGTATGTGGGCAGGTGGACATGGCTGTCAAAGAGATCGGAGTAGAAGTTGTGAATAATTTTCTCCATTGCCTTTCTGGAGGATGTGATAGATCCATCAGGACGTCGGAGGGCAGTCATCTTGGTCTTGTAGTTGGCGAAGGACAGGTGAGCGTTGTGAATACTTTTCCCAGCTTCTGCTGCACTGGCCAACACTGCTGCTCTTCTCTTTTTGAGGTCTTCCTTTATCGCTTCTCTGCACAGCTTTGTGAGCTCAGACGTTAGCTTGTGGTTGCCTGAGGCTCACGCTAAACCATATTACCAAATGAGCTCGAGAGTTTCGAAGACAGGAGTCTGTTTGTGGCTTTCTCACTCTCGGCATTCTTCACACAAACCTGGAGGTGCTGAACCAGTCTATCATATTCCTCGTCGATGTTGTCATGGACGGCATATTCCCACGTTGCTGCAATAGTGCCAGTTGGTGGTCATTCCAGTTGGTGGTCATTAAGCCTTCTTAGACTTAAATTTTGCAGACTTTTCTCCCCGCTCTGTGATGTAGAATTTCACACGAAATTCTATCAAAATCCTCCAAGAACTGTATTGTGGATTCACCACCAGGATTTTGCCATTCTACAAGGTAGTGATTGATCATTGATGTAAAGAGAGGGGTGCAGCAGGGTGATACAATTTCACCGAAACTCTTCAGTGCCGCCCTCAAGAACATCATGTGATGACTGGAATGGGAAGGAATGGGAGTGAAGATAGACGGTCGGCAATTACACCACCTTCGCTTCACTGATAACATCATTCTCATAACACCAAACATTAGCCAAGAGGCACAAATACTGGCCAACTTCTACCACAAGTGTGGAAAGGTCGGATTGCAGTTGAATCTCAACAAGACAATGTTCATGAAAAACAAACTGGTCCCTGAAGCTTCATTTGCTCTCAATGGAATGAACATCTCCGAATGCAGCAGCTATGTGTACCTGGGTCGAGAAATCAACATGAAGAACGACTTGGTGCCAGAATTGCACAGGAGGAAGAGAGCAGCGTGGAATGCCTTCAAGAGCATCGAAGAAGTGGTTAAGAGATCTAAGAACCTGTGACTCTGGGCACATTTTTTCAATTCCACCATTCTTCCTGCACTAACATATGCCTCAGAGACCTGGGCCCTATGCAAACAGGATGAGAATGCTATTAGGGTATCCCAAAGAGGAATCGAAAGAGCTATGCTGGGAATATCATGTCTCACTCAAGTGAGAGAAGGAATCCAGAGTTCTGACCTCCATCGACGGTCAAAAAGCAGGGATGCTGTCTCGTTTGCCAAGGCATCAAAAATCAGATAGGCCGGTCATGTAATGCAATTCAGAAATGACCGCTGGACTAGAGCTGTTACCGACTGGATTCCACGGGACGTCAGAAGACCTCTTGGCTGCCCACCAACTAGATGGTCAGATTTCTTTGTCAAATCCCTGAACAAACAATTTGAGGCTCTTTCTGTTCCTGGAACAAGCAAATATCATTGGGCTGCACTCACTGTCGACAGGGACAAATGGAGACATTACTGGCACCTGCTCGAGGAAATCGAAGATCAACGGGACTACATGTGATACAAGTGATAAAAAGAAATCTTTTTATCTAATGCTTTCAAAAATCCAGCTAAGTATACCCCCTTTGCATTGTCAATTATTTTGGACCAGACTGTTGTTTTCTTTATATCAATATGTTTTAGGGGCTTAATAATTTATAGTAGGTAAGAGAAGAGAAATCAGAAAAATATCTTATGTCTAAAGGATTTGTAGACATATAAGGGGAATATTAAGTAATAGATGAAGTTAAGATAAATTCTTGATAAATCACCAATAAGAAATTATTGGTAAATCATTGCAGACTAATGTTGAGATCATGCTACACGACTTTTGAAGAGGATGATTTGTTGCATTTGTGTAGAAAAATAATTTCTTGCATGAGAAATTCTTCATAGTTATTACATTGAGACATATGCCCTGTTGTTTATGGTTTATTGTTTTATTTTTTGGATGTTGATATTTTCTGGTTTTAAGGGCAGGATTGTTTTAGTTTCTGTTTCAAAGTCATTTATTAATGTGTTGAATTCCTATTATAAATTTTGAGATAATTTATAAAATTAAATTGGATGAATTTTTTTTCCTCAGGACACAAGTGTGTTCTCATGGGCTGCAGACAGCAGGTAAGTTACTTGACTTGCATGCAGCTGACAGGACACCCCATGTGGTCTCCCAAGCACTGCCATCAGAGAACCCTGAGTGCAGAGTCTGGATAGACTCTGAGCCACCCCCCTCCCCCCAAAAAAATAACAACACAAAAAAACAAAACAAAACAAGACAAATAAAAGAGTCTCCTTATATTGTCATCACAAATCTTACTCTTGGAAACAGATGTTTTGTCCATTTGAATTAAGTATCACTGTATCACTGTCATCCCATTGTTCATTGATTTGCTCAAGTGGGCACCAGTAATGTCTCCATTCTGAGACTTGTTGTTACTGTTTTTGGCATATCAAATGCATCATGGTTAGCTTGCCATACAGGCAGGATACTCTTGGTAGCTTTCTGGGCTTTTTGAGAGGGACGGAGGAATCAAACCCGGGTCGGCCAGGTGGTAGACAGTTGGCACTCTGGTGGTAGATATAGTGCAACAGCAATGCAAGCATAAACCAATATTGATACTCTAATAAAAATAAACACATATTTTTTGTTCCAGCAGGCACCAGTAACGTCTCCATTGTGAGACTTGTTACTGTTTTGGCATATCGAATACACCACGGGTAGCTTGCCAGGCTCTGCAGTGCGGGCAAGATACTTTCGGTAGTTTGCCAGGCTCTCCGAGATGGATGAAGTAATCTAACCTGTTCAGCTGTGTGCAAGGCAAATGTCCTACCCGATGTGCTATCGTATTTAAAAAGTAGCATGAGAACAATATAGGGTCTGGATGGATGGCTTAACATTACACAGTTGCAGCCACCCTACCTCAATTGCAATAATTTGGGATTCGGGTGGTTTAGGCCCCATGGAGCAGTTTCAAGGACTGCCCTGGTTCTGTTTTCAAAAGTAACTACTGGCAAGGTTCAGGAGACCAAATGTGGTGCCTGAGATTCAAACTAGGATCAATGATATGCAAGAAAAATGCCTTAAGCCCTACACTATCTCTTCAGCCCAAAAATAAAAAAAAAAGTGATTAAAATGAAAATCAACTCATAGGGGCTGGAGCGACAGCACGGTGGATAGAGTGTTTGCCTTGCACATGGCCAACCCAGGTTAGATTCCCAACATCCCATATGGTCCCCTGAGCACCACCAGGGGTAATTCTTGAGTGCATGAGCCAGGAGTAACCCCTGAGTATAGCCGGGTGTGTCCCAAAAAGTGAAAAAGAAAATCAACTCATAAAGTCAATTGATACAAATCAGTTATTTAGAATTTTTTAGAAAGATTGCATTTTGGGATGCTATATATATTTTAAAGACCTAATTAAATTTTCTGTTGCATTGACAATAGACTTCTATGTACTGAAAGCGAAGCCCCCTCCCCCAAAAGAATGAAAGTACGTTACTATTATAAATAATAAAAATTCATGTAATTTAAGGCCCATTTTTAGATTATTGCTTCTAGTCTAGGCTCTCTAAATGTTAAAAATATTTTCCTTGAAAATCTAACATAAAATATAAGTGTTAATGCAGTTGATCTTAATTTCTGCAATTAACATAAGAAGAGCAGTAAAAGTCAGCATTCATAAAACACCTGCTTTATAAAGTATTCATAACAATGAGTACTTTGTGAATCATTACTAGCTAAAGTAGTTATATAAGATATTAAAAGTCAAAAGAAAAATTTTAAAATGCTTGTTCCTATTTGTTTAATGTACATCTTTTAAAATTCACTTCTTTTTCAAAGTTATAGACTATTTGGTTCTTTCTGCACAGCATTTGATCTTGTGGTGTTCTCATTGTACCATTTTGGGTTAATGAATATTGAATAGCAATTGCAAAGCTCTTTGGAAAGAGTTCTAATTTTGAACAGACAATAAAATACCTAGAAAAATAGGGTTTGCAATCTCAGAATGAATTGAAATAGAAAATTCTTCCATATTTATCTGCCTGTAGATCGTCGTTATAATGTGATGTTATATGTGGAAACTAAAGTGCTTTGAGAAATATAAAACAGGAATGCTAAAAATGAAGATAATCATGAGCATATTGAAGCTCATTAGTTTTTAAATAAATATAGGTATTAATAATTTTTCTTAGAATTATAAACTTATATCTATGGTCTATGAAAATGAATAATTTTAGATTATTTAAATGATAGTTATAAAATACAAAATTAAAACTTGTGCACAAATATATGGGCAGATGTTCTTTTATTTAAACAAAATCTACAAAACTATATTCAGATGGATATATAAAAATCTATCTTGTAACTTTATTTCCACTATATTATCATTGAGTACTAATACTATGGGAAATATATACATAATCAGGGAAACATTTTGTTTTGTTTTGTTTTTGTTTTAGGACCATACATGACTGTGCTCAGGGATCACTCCTGGCTCTGTGCTCAGGGATCACTCCTGGTGGGGCTCAGGAGACATGATTATAGGGGTTTTTTGGTTGTTGATACTTTTGCAAAACTTAGTTACCTTTGTAATATGCTTTCGGAGATCTATCTTTGAAAAATTACCTAAAAATATCAATTGTATCATTATTTTTAAAGATTTTAAGTGGTCAAGTAAACTAAATAAAATAGTGGAGCAAGAGTCTTATACAAACTATGTGCAGCAACAAATAATGTCACCACAATTAATGTTATAACTAGAGTTCAGGGTAAGGCAACAGTGGATGCAGCGATAGCACAGCAGGTAGGGCGTTTGCCTTGCATGTGGCCGACCTGGGTTCGATTCTTCCGTCCCCCTTGTTGAGCCTGGCAAGCTACCGAGAGTATACTGCCCTCACGGCAGAGCCTGGCAAACTCCCCATGGCGTATTCCATATGCCAAAAACAGTAATAACAAGTCTCACAATGGAGACACTACTGGAGCCCGCTTGAGCAAATTGATGAACAATGAGATGACAGTGCTATGCAGTGCTATGTAAATTTAATTTCATTGGAATAAGTGTGATCAAGCACTTAAAAAGTATTCCAAAATTGTTTGCAGAAGAAATAGTCTATACTGCAAGACGGCCATCCATACTAAGATCATTTAACATTTGTTAAGTTTTCAGAAATTTAGTGTTTCATATTCATCATATTTGATTTATATAACAAACATAGATGCTAGTTCTTAGTAATACAGATACATAAATGAGGGGAAAATCACAGAATTTAACAAATAACATAGCAGAGCTAATTTTTCAAACAGAATATTAAATGTGATTGCTTCAAGGTGATTTTTTCTTTTAAGTTGTAGAATGAATACTTACTTTCAAGACCTCCCTGCAGAAGTAACCATGAGTGAGTATAAATAAAACCTATCAGACTCGGGAAACAGACAGAAATCTCAACTGAGGATAATGCATCAAGGAATGTGCATATGTTTTAACAAACATATTATTTTAGGGGGAAATTTTATTAGAAATATAATTATGCACAGATGGGGACAGAAAATATATGAAAAAAATGACCATACAGATATTGTATAACTGTAAACTCAGCTGAATCCTGGGCCAGTTGTGTGCAAGGAGTTTACCCAATATACTAAATCTTTGACTCCATCCGTAACAGTTTTTAGACACAGATCAAATGCTGTTAACATTTATATGGAATTTAAAAAAAGAACAGCATAGCAGTGCTGTAAGTTATTTTATAATTTTGAAAGAAATTCAGAAATACTGAACATCTGTTGAACGATGTGTAAACTACTAGCTGTGGGAGGTTTATAGTCTCAACATTCTTTTTAATGAATCCATATGTTTAAAAAGATGGGTTTCTGGTGTTTTTTTTTATAGAAAAACAATTACAAGTCTAGACACAGACCTCACAGCTTTTACACACAAAAAAATTAGGATCAATGACAACAAAATGCAAAACTTAGAACTATGAAACTCTTAGACATTAATGAGCATAGTGACAAGTTTTAAGGTAAAGCACCAAAGGCACAATATATGAAATAAAAATTGCTTTATCTGTATTTGTTTAATTAAAGACTTTTGTAAGATATACTATTGAAACAGTGAAAATGCAAGCCAGAGTTAGTGATAAAATATTCACAATAGATACATCTGAGCAAGAACTCATTCAAAGTATGCGTAGAACTCTTTTTTTTTTCTTTTTTTTGGGTCACACCCGGCTATGCACAGGTGTTAACTCCAGGCTCTGCACTCAGGAATTACTCCTGGCGGTGCTCGGGGGACCATATGGGATTCTGGGAATCGAACCTTGGTTGGCTGTGTGCAAGGCAAACGCCCTATCCGCTGTGCTATGGCTCCATCCCCAATATGCATAGAACTCTTAAGGAAATAAAAGTCCTATTTTTTGCAAAAGACGATTTAACTGACATGTAGCCAAAGAATATGTACATGTTGAAATAAGAATACTAAATTATGCTTCACATCATGCCATTTAGAAACAAAAATTAGAACAAAAGTAATCTACTAGTAGCACTGTAGCACTGTCATCCCATTGTTCTTAAATTCGCTCAAGCAGCACCAGTAATGTCTCCATTGTGAGACTTGTTGTTACTGTTTCTGGCATATTGAATATGCCACGGGGAGCTTGCCAGGCTCTGCCGTGTGGGTGGGATACTCTCGGTAGTTTGCCGGGCTCTCTGAGAGGGATGGAGGACTCTAACCCGGGTCGGCCACGTGCAAGGCAAATGCCTTACCCGCTGTGCTATCACTTCAGACAAGCATACTATTTTGAGGGAAATTTTTATTAAAAATGTGTTTTTGCATATGTGGAACAATCTATGGAAACATCACAACGTAGTTTACTCAATTTCTTTGATCATAAAACTGTTCTAAGAATAAAATCTTAATAACAATAATGTAAAAAATCAATTGCTGCCACAGTTCATTTGGGGAGAGAAAATAAGAGTGATAACACCAATGCACTTCAAAGGTTGAAAATTAGTGTGCATTGAAGATATTGCACAGGGGATAAGGCAGTTACCTCTGCTTAGAACAGTTCAGTCTGAGCACTGCCAGAAGGGAGTCCTAAGAACAGACCTTTTAGTGTCATTCAGTGTGTCCCTCAGAATTTTTTTAATTTTAAATTAAATTTAAAATTAGTAGTGCATCCCCTGTTAGCCACATACATTCCATTAATAATTACAAGTGGGTGAGAAATATTTACTTCTTGAATGTGTATTTAAGATACTGTGTTCTTAAGATACATACAGTTACAAAGCATGAAACATGTAAAAACTAAAGGCTAAATTTTAAAATGATTGAGAGTTTTTGTTGTTGTTTAATGTAATTTAAGTTTCCATGTTGTTTATCCTTGCAATGCGACTTCACCATCCTCAGCACCAGTAAGTCAATAGCACTCCACTTCTTTCTGGATGTTTTAACTACCCTGTTAGGTCACAGAATACATTATTGAATTTATAGAGAATTGTGGTTGGAGATAGTTTAAGAACTTTCAGAATAAGTGTTAGTGTGAAGTGTAGATGCAATTGATTTGTTTGTGAAAATACAAAATTCTAAACTTAAAGATGAAATAATCATCCTAGGAGACGACATTTGAAAATTGAATGTTACTTGCTCATATTGCATTGCACAGTGATTTCAACATGGTTATTCTGTGATCAAATTAATTCAATGCTGTGATCATAAAACTTGATTCCTTTTAATTAAATATTTTTTCATAAACAAGATCTGTTTTATAAAACAATAGCTTCATCTTATAGTTTTCTCTCAAATTTCTGTTTTAGTTCTTATCATTAGTAACTCTTTCATCTTCTAAAGCCAAACAATTATAAAAATAATATTTAGCACTTTACCCATATAAAAATTTAACTATGTACTTTTTAATAGAAGATTTCTGAAAATATGACTTCATATAATGCAAGTTCCAATTTAAAAAAAATTCTCATAGTTACTGTTGATTTCTGATTCCTGAACTCAGAAAGGAAGAAATTTTTAAAGTATAGTTCTATGTGCTAGTGCATCTCTTTCTTCATTTCTTTTTCTTTACATGGGAAACTATTGAGCAGAAGTAGTATCTGAGAAAAACAAAATCCAGTTTTTTAAAAAAAAAATTGTTAATCTAGGGGCTGGAGCAATAGTACAGCGGGTAGTGCCTTTGCCTTGCACGAGACTGACCTGGGTTCGATTCCCAGCATCGCATATGGTCTCCCAAGCACCTCCAGGAGTAATTCCTGAGTGTAAAGCCAGGAGTAATCCCTGTGCATCCCTGGGTGTGACCAAGAGAAAAAAAAATGTTAAACTAAATTTTTGTTGTTATTATTTTAAAAGAGTCACATAAATATTTTCAGGAATCAAAATCTGCCCTTTTGGACACTCTTTCACTGTTGGTTGAAATGCCGACGGGTCCAGCCTTTCTGGAAAACAATATGGACAGTCCTTCAAAAACTAGAAATTGAGTTTCCACCTGACCCCGTAATACCACTTCTGAGAGTATATCCTGAGGGTGCAAAATAGCACAGTAGAAATGACATCTGTACCAATATATTCATTGCAGCACTGTTCACAATAGACAAAACCTCGAAACAACCCGAATGCCCTAAAACAGATGACTGGCTAAAGAAACTTTGGTACCTACACAATGGAATACTATACAGATGTTAGGAAAGATGAAGTCATGAAATTTGCTTATAAATGGATAAACATGGAGAGTATCATGCTAAGTGAAATGAGTCATAAAGAGAGGGACGGACATAGAGGGACTGCACTCATTTGTGGAGTGTAGGGTAGCATCACATGAGACTGACAGCCAAGGACGGTAGATACAAGGGTCAGGGGGATTACCCCATAGCTGGAAGCCTGCTTCATGAGTGGAGGGGAGAAGGCAGATGGAATAGGGAAAGGATCACTAAGAAAAAGATGCCTGGAGGAATCAGTTGGGATGGGAGATGTGTGCCAAAAGTAGAAAATAGACCAAACACTATGACCTCTCAGTGTTTGTGCCACAAGCCATAATGCCCGAAAGTAAAGAGAAAGTATGGAGAATATTGTCTGCCATGGAGTCAGGGGGAGGGTGGGAAAAGGGGGGTATACAGGGGATATTGGTGGTGGGGAATGTGCACTGGTGTAGGGGTGGGTGTTTGATCATGGTGAGATTGTAACCCAAACATGAAAGCTTGTAACTATCTCACGGTGATCCAATAAAATTTAAAAATTAAAAAAAAGAAAGAAAATTTTAAGTCTTTATATATTATTTGCTTCTCCTTGCCATTATAATTTTGATTTCCTCACAACTTATATAGTTTAGTCTATTTTAAAATTTTTATTATCATTCTTCTTTTAAAAAAAATTTAGTCACCATAAATTAGAGAGTTTAATTTGACACTTCCTCCCATCAATGTCCCCAGTTTCCAATCCATCTGTCGGTCTTTCATACAGGCACTTTTTTTTTTCAATTTTGGGCTCTTTCCATCATCCCTAATCTTCTAGAGTGACCATTTACCTATATCACTGTCATTTTTTTCCCTTCCACATGCCACTGCCCGCTGCCCACTAAGTCTATATTCCTACTGAAATCAGTTCTCTAGATTTCATTTCCATTATCTACAGGAATTTTTTCTATTTTTTTCTGATTGGAGGGAGGGGTTTTTTTTTTCAACACATAAGGCGTTTTCTTTAGCATTGTGACCTACCTGGTTGGCTTGTGGACCTCACCTTGCTTAAAACAGATTTTAAAATTAATTTTTCATTTAAACACACTAATATACATTAATTTATAATATACATAATATATTCATTTATGAATTACTTACATTATTCATTTATTTTTATATGACAAATTCCCAGCATTAAAAAATTAAGTAAAGTGACAGGCTGGAAATCTCTTTATATTTATCTGCCAGTGGCAATTTCATTATTTGTTTAGTTATTCTACTTTTCTATATGGGATTATGTCAAATTTTGAAAAAGTGTTTTATGATATATTTCAAATTATTCTCCCTAATTGTCAAAATTGTGAAGAAACCTGTGAACTTTTCAGGTCTTATTATTACTTATAGATCATATTGTTAGAATTTGCAATGTGATAATAATGTCAAAATACATTTGTCACAGCCACCAGATACATCTTATAACTAAATGTTGAAATTGAACTTGGGTTTGTGTTATCTACTGTTCTTAAAGGTTTGTTTCATGTCATTTATTTTGCAAAAAAAAAAGAAAAGAAAGAAAACCTTCCTGAATTGGACACTAACTTCCCACCTCTTCTCATGGCAGTTTTATAATATCAGATACACTCTATCGGGTAGAACAAAGGACACTTTCATTAACAGAATTATTAATAAGCAATTCATCTCCAATTGGATTCACTGAGCTTGTTTGGAAATGATGGCTTTTGTTTTTATGAGCTTTTTCGCCTTTGTAGGCTTGTTTTTACATTTGATTATAAAATAATGCTATCACACTTCTTTCATAACTACATGCCAGATCTTGTTCTGACTCCTTCACATTATTAAGTTACTTATTCTCACAGCATATGAAATGATCTATTGTTATTCTCACTTTCTGAAGAAGCTTCAATGCAGAAACCCACACAAAGGCACATGGTTGGATGCTGTCCTTTGAACTAATGCTGCCTGACTCTAAACCCTTTGGTTGTACCCCTGCTTTAGACTACTTCTCGAGCTCCAAACATCTGACACTCAGGCTTCGAATTGGTAGGAGAGATGGTAATAGACATCGCTAGTGCTGTTCCAGGTAGAAGACTTCATGAGCCTTCTATCACATTATGTCTGGAAGTTCCCATTCAAAGACCAGCTATTTGTTTCCTTAGGCCAATGAAATAAATGACCTTAAAGTTGCCAGCTTCAAACATCAACAATTAGTTATACTTCAGGAATTCATCCATTCAGACTGTTCAAAGGGAAGCATCTTTATTTCCTCTTCAAACTTCTGATATTTTCAGGGATTCATTATTTTGGTGACTGGAGCAATAGCACCACCGGGTAGGGGTGTTTGCCTTGCATGCGGCCAACCTGGGTTTGATTTCTCCATCCCTCTTGGAGAGCCTGGCAAGCTACCGAGAGTATCCCACCCGCAGGGCAGAGCCTGGCAAGCTATCCTACATTTGGCATTTTCAATATGCCAAAAACAGTAACAAGTCTCACAGTGGAGACGTTACTGGTGCCTGCTCAAGCAAATCAATGAACAATGGGATGACAGTGATACAGTGCAGTGAATTATTTTTGCCACCTAAGTCCATTGTCAACTTTGATTTTCACATGGTCTTCATTCCTGTGCCATGCGATCATGGGAGTGTGTGGGTTTCTTTATTCACTTCTTTACAACGATACAGAAAGACATCATTAGGAAATACTTAACATAATTACACCATAAAAGTCCCTCTGTCTGAGAATAACTTTTGTAGGGTCCTGGGGTTAGGATTTAGGGATTTTCAAGTCCAGTAATGAACACAGTGCACATTCCTATATAACAGCTATCAAAACTTGCCTTGCTTTTCATCAACCTAAGGCACTTGGATAAATACATTTATTTGATAAAAATTATAATTATAACTTTTTAAAAAAAAAAGTTTAAAATTATAATAGTCCTGGCAAACCATTTGACTATTTTTTTTGCAAAGACATACCTGCACAACCTAAATGTTATATATGTTTTAATTTGTTTATAACAGAGAGAATTATATGTTGAGATATTTGCTAGTGAATTACAACTTAAAATAAGTAGTCTCAACTGGAATCCTTTTAGCAATAGAACAATTCTAAGTCTTGCATTTAGATAAACATGAATATGAAGTCAGTGGGCCCCTCACAGGTTGCTTATGTGAGGCCAGAGAACAGAGAAAGTCATTTTCTCCCTATCTGTCTCTGTCTCCCCAGGACCAGCTGGAAAGACTAGGACCGATAAAGCCTGAATGGCATGGACCAAGTTCTTCTTTGAAATTCCTTTCCTGGTCTTTGTTCCTGCTGGAGTTTGTCTCAGAAGGAAGTTGAAACCTTCTCTGAGTCTGTTACTGGTGCCAGGAGGGTCTTATCAGGCCTTACTTCCATACTCAGAAAGTGGGTCCTGATGGCTTTAGAATAGGTAGTTTTACTACAGCTACTTAATTAACTGTTTTCAGTACTAATTATATAAGCATATGAGCTTATATTTATAAAAAGGATGCTTGAGAAAGAGGGTGGGCTAAATAAGTCCCCAGACATATCTCTAATACTTTATGAAGAGTCCCTGAGAACCTTAGTCTTAATACCAAACTATTTGAGAAAAAACTGGCTGAATTAAAACTGTACACAATTTTTATATTTTCAGTGCTGGAGAAAAAAAGGGGGGGAAATGTAGTGATCATAACCACAGAAAAGTAATTCTCCCTCAATAAACATCCAAAACATGTAGATAAATGATAATAAATATACAGAGAACCCAAGGGAACATAAATAGGAGACAGGCAAAATGGGAGTGCCAGATGGAAAATGCTATTTCTGTTTTATGCTAATAAAATCTGTGTCAAGAACAATAGATACACTAAGCTTCTTATTCTTTGAACTTGCGGTTATTGATGGAAATGATGTCCTACTACATAATGATGACAAATTTCTCAACGGTGATATTGACCAAAAACTTCATGATACTTTAAGAAGTTGCATAGGGTTTGGAATGACAAATCTATTTTAATATACACTTACAATATAAATGGAATTATATCCAGTATATAAACCCGGAATCAATCTCAAAAGGGAAGTCAGACCTTTAAGACGCTATTGTTTTAGACTCCAAAAAAAAAGTTAGAATTAACCTACTTTCTTGTTTCACATTTTGCTAGGGAAATGAAAATATAATAATTCACATTTGGGAGAGATAATACAGAGTTTAGGTGAACACCTTGCATTTGGTATTTGATTTCTGACATCACAGACCTTGAACATTGCTGGGTGCAGCCCTTTATGTTTTTCAGCATCGCTGTGGTTGCCAGGTAATTCTTAGCATTGTAGAACCTGGGGATCAACGTGTCCATGGACTGTAGCATTGAAACAGCCAGACTGATTGTTCCAGATTCCCTGGACATCCTGAATACTGCTTGGGATTCCCCACTCCACTATCCCTAAAAAAGAAATCTGTATTTTGCAGAAAACAATTTAGACTGATCATGTACCTTTATACAAGAGTAAAAATAAGAAGACAAGCATGGCAATTATGCCGGTATATAAGAATGACAAAACTAATAGGACTTGCAAAAATCAATGAAAATTTTAGACTCAAGGAATATACAATACAAAGAATAGAAGCAAAAAATACTATTTTCAAACATGTAAATGCTGCAGATATGAATCAATAAAATCAATAGGAGTTCAAATATGCCATATTTAAGAAATAAAAAAATCAAGAAGAAAAACTGATAGGCTATGGAAGCAATTTAATGAGTGCAAAACAACATAGCTGTAGAACCCTTTACTCTTAAGTATGGTAAATAGTATGAAAATAAAAATCATTTGGAACACTAACAGTGAAAGCATAAGAAAGTGCATAGAATTTAAGGGAAGATGCATGAAAAGCTATTATAATAATATTGTAAACCACAGAATCTCAGTAAAAGTGTTTTAAACTGTAGCACTGTAACACTGTCATCCCATTGTTTATCAATTTGCGAGAGCAGGCACCAGTAATGTCTCCATTGTGAGACTTTTTTTGTTACTCTTTTTGGCATATTGAATATGCCACGGGTAGGTTGCCAGGCTCTGCTGTGCGGGCAGGATACCCTTGGTAGCTTGCTGGGCTCTCCGAGAAGGACGAAGAAATTGAACCTGGGTCAGCCGCGTGCAAGACAAATGGAGGAACCGAACCCAGGTCAGCAGCATGCAAGGCAAACGCCCTACCCGCTATCTTGTATATATTATTTCTCTTAGAAGGTATATATATATATATGTGTGTGTATATATTATATATATGTATGTGTGTATACATACATAGATAGCTTTAAATAATATTAATTCCAAGATACAGCAAAGCCTGAACAAAGACCTTCCTGCTAAGAATATACGTCACAAAATAATTCATAATTAAATATTATATAATGAAAACATACTTTAGTTAAGAAGAAAAACTCCATGGGAGAACTGTTAAAAGTTTCAGAGAAAATTTATCTCAAAGTGGACATTACTAATTTGACTAATAGGAAGGAAAAGTAATGTCATTTTATGCCTTTAAGTTGGGAATAGAGAAGGTTATTGCTCCAGAAACAACAATCACTTTCAGAACTACATAACATAATTTTAGGCAGTTTGGTAGTCACCCGTCACACTTCGCATTCTAGGACATAAAATGGTTTGCCCAAATAACAATCTGTAAGTAGTAAAGTTCACAAAATATTTTCAAGAAAATGTAAAATATTGACTTAATATCAATGTGTGAATTACTTTATATTTCTACTAGTATGCAAATTTGTTTATAAATACATATATAAAACTAGTATCATCATTGTTGTAAATGTTGCATGCGGATAACTCAAAATTATGAATATGGCTCATATATTTCTATTTTTAAACTAAATAACAGAAAATCAAAGTGACTTACAAAGAAGTACAACGTAAAAGAAAATTTATATCAAAATAAACCAACAAAATGTAAACAGTTTTTATTTTATCTTATTTTTAGTCTTCAGCATCTCCAAATTTGTATCATTTCATTAACCTCGATCTTGACAGTCTTGTGTTCTTGGAACACGTACTGGCAAAGGGGCATCAATAGGTGTCACTGAAGAGGAGTTCCATATTCTTCCCACAGCATTTTCTGGAAACAATTCTCTACCCTGCTCCTTCTTTCATACTTACCAGTTAAGTAATGAATATCATCCATAATTAGTCCAAGCTGCACATTCAGACTAAACACTATTAACTTGACAAAGGGCATGGGGTTGGATGTGTAAGGGAGTGGAATCACATGCTCACCTAATATTATTGGGGCCCAAGCAATGGTTTATTCAGTTTAGTGTTAATATGAAAAAGAAACTAATAGGTTAGCCATTAAAAAATAGTCCCTGCAGATGAAAAGTATATGTCTAGTTATTCTATATGTTGACAATCATAATTAAGTTACTCATGGTTAAAAGCTTTTTACTTTACCAAAAGAAGCACAGTTATATAATTTTCACAGTTTACTTATCTTTATTTTTTCAATCACATATTTTTTGAACCTTGGACATTTTAAAAATGTTTTCCCCAAAATTGCCATAATTATATATATACATGCATATAGTGTGTAACAATACATATCTATAAAATAATATATGATATACATAGAACAATACATCCACAAAATTATAGTTTTTTGTAACTATATTGCTCTATTTTCTTTATTTTCTTACCTCTAGAAAGAACATTAGCATTATTATTCTTATAATGCATAACATGTAGCTCTTACATGATATGTTATGGAACATAGCATTTTTATTGAAAATAATTGCTAATTTGTAAGAGCTTTAGAAAAAGAAAGATTACAGCTTTGCATTTATTTTTCTAGTAGTTTACAACCCTTTGGAATGAGAAATTTTCTCTTTTGATGTGCAAATAATGTCAAGTGTGAAAACACTACTATAAATCATATAATAATCAGGAAGAGATATTCATAAGGGCCAAAATTGGTAGAAAACTTTAAGAGAATTGCATTCACTTATAGATCTACAACTTAATTTGTATCAATATCTCTGAAAATCCTATGACAGCAGATCATTCCATTCCTATCTAACAATGGCAGAAAATGTTTTTAATGCATCAAACTAATAAAAAAAAAACATTAAAAAAACCTTAACTTTAGTTCTTGTTATTTTTAAAATCAAAGTATTTTCTTTTAAAGTATCCTTGCTTCTATTTTTATTATTTTTGCAGATAAACTTTCCTTGGAAAAGGTATCACACTTGTATGACTTGTAGTCCCGTTGATCTTCAGAACTCCGGATTCCTTCTCTCACTTGAGTGAGACATGATATTCCCAGCATAGCTCTTTCGATTCCTCTTCAGGATACCCTAATAGCATTCTCATTCTGCTTGCGTAGGGTCCAGGTCTCTGAGGCATATGTTAGTGCAGGAAGAACGGTGGAATTGAAAAGATGTGGCCGGAGTCGGAGGTTCTTCGTCCTCTTAACCACCTCTTCGACGCTCTTGAGTGCATTCCACGCTGCTCTCTTCCTCCTGAGCAGTTCTGGCACCAACTCATTCCTCATGTTGATTTCTCGACCCAGGTACACATAGCTGCTGCATTCGGAGATGTTCATTCCATTGAGAGCAAATGGAGCTTCAGGGAACAGTTCATTTTTCAAGAACATCGTCTTGTTGAGATTCAGCTGCAATCCGACATTTCCACACTCGTAGTCGAAGTTGGCCAGCATTTGTACCACTTGGCTAATGTTTGGCGTTATGAGAACGATGTCATCAGCAAAGCGGAGGTGGTGTAATTGCCGACCGTCTATCTTCACTCCCATTCCTTCCCATTCCAGTTGTCGCATGATGTTCTCAAGGGCGGCACTGAAGAGTTTCGGTGAAATGGTATCACCTTGCCGCACCCCTCTCTTTACATCAATGATCACTTCCTTGTAGAATGGTGAGATCCTGGTGGTGAATCCACAATACAGCTCTCGGAGGATTTTGATATACTGAGTTTGAACGCCCTGTTTAACCAAGGCTTCGATGACCGCCTCAGTCTCAACAGAATCGAAGGCCTTCTTTAAGTCCATGAACATTACACCCACGTGGCAGGCGCCATCTTCTGAGACTCCAAACCCAGAGGTATTCGGTTTTTACTTTTGGGGCTCCCAGGAACTCATGGGAAGGGAGCGTAAGCGGCACGCCCTCGGCCCAGATAAATCCGGAGCCGCTGAGCGTGAAGCGGACCCTCTGTGCCTAAAGACTTTGATTCCAGAGACTTCTTACAGCAATGCACTGGGACTGTGAGCTGGGCTATGCAATTTCTGGCAGAATTTTCCCTGGACTTTATACAGAAATCCAAAACCACACGGACGCTGTGGTTTCTGTATAACATTTATAATTGTCAGCAATGTGAAACGGTTCCTTTTGAACAGGTCTGACTTGGGGGGGGGGAAACTCCAAATAATAACAGTAAGTTTTTGTTGAAATATTGAAGGTTATTAATGTAACAGCCACCTCTCTGGACTGTGAACTAAGCAAAAGCCCCATGCTGCTGATGCGGCGTGGCATACACCATACTATGAGGCTCAGGAAGGGGGATGAGGGCAGGCGGAAAAGGGAAAAGGAAAAAAAAGAGAGAGTTATGTACTTGTAGCAGTGGGGCTACATATCTCTTCATTTCCAGCAATGGAAAACTAATTATCAAATGCTTCCTTGGTAGTAGGTCTGTCTCTCTTGGGTGGAAACTCCAACAACTATAGTGAGTTTTGTGTTGAATTATGGAATGTAATCAAGGTAAAGAGAAAATGAAGTGAAATTCATTAGTTATACAGTAGGGGGTAGGGGTGGGGGCGGGGGGTATACTGGGGTTTTTGGCGGTGGAATATGGGCACTGGTGAAGGGATGGGTGTTTGAATATTGTATAACTGAGACATAAACCTGAGAACTTTGTAACTTTCCACATGGTGATTTAATAAAAAGTTAAAAAAAAATAAGTCCATGAACATTAGACAGAGCGGCATCTTGAACTCTCTCGAAACTTCAATGAGTTTGGTCACTGTGTGGATATGGTCTATCGTGCTGAATCCTCTTCAGAACCCAGCTTGCTGCATGGTTGTCCTTCATCTAGTGTTCTGCCTAATCTATTCAGAATGACACGAGTGAACAACTTGTAGATGACAGACAACAGGCAGATTGGGCGATAGTTGCTGATGTCATGGATGTCTCCCTTCTTGTACAACAGAATGGTCCTACTGGTTTTCCACTGGGACAGAACCTTGCATTCAGACAGGTAGCATGTGGAGAGTCGGGCCAGTGTATTGATGAGTACTGGTGGCAGATTCTTCTGGTTTTCGGGTCTGACCTTGTCTGGACCAGGTGCTGTTCGCATCTTTACCAGCGAAATGGCGTATTGGATTTCAGAAGGGAGAATGTTGGGAATGACATATCCATCCTGCAGAATTTGGTATGTGGGCAGGTGGACATGGCTGTCCAAGAGATCCAAGTAGAAGTCGTGAATAATTTTCTCCATTGCCTTTCTGGAGGATGTGATAGATCCATCGGGACGTCGGAAGGCAGTCATCTTGGTCTTGTAGTTGGCAAAGGACAGGCGAGTGTTGCGAATACTTTTCCCAGCTTCTTCTGCACTGGCCAACACTGCTGCTTTTCTCTCTTTAAGGTCTTCCTTTATCGCATCTCTGCACAGCTTTGTGAGCTCAGACGTCAGCTTGTGGTTGCCTGAGGCTCTCGCCAAACCACGTTGATGAATGAACACAAGAGTTTCCGAAGACAGGCATCTGTTTGTGGTTTTCTCACTCTCAGCATTCTTCCCACAGATATGGAGGTGCTGAACCATTTGATTGTATTCCTCATTGATGTTGTCAAGAAAGATGAGCAAAGAGAGGCTTAAAAAATCTTGGGGACGAACTAGACTGCCAAAACGAAGAAAGACTAAGATGATTGTCTGTACTTTCAATGCACGGTCACTGGCATCAGAAGCATCCATCGAGGACCTGATAGTGCAAGTGCAGAAGATCAAGTATGACATCATTGGTCTGACCGAAACGAGGAGACATCAATCACGTCACACCATTTTTGACACTGGAGAAGAATTGTTCCTTGGAACATGCAACAACAGAGGCATTGGTGGCGTTGGTGTCCTTGTCAACACGAACTTGGCCATGAGCATCGATTCATTTGACGGCCTATCAACCCGAATTGGACGATTACACTTGAATAGATGTGGCTCACTGCCTGCAGTTTCTATCTTCACCGTCTACGCGCCAACTTCCAACTACGATGAAGAAGAAATTGAGAGGTTCTACATGGAACTGGAGACGCTCTATAAAGAAGACCACACCTTCTACAAGATCATTGTTGGTGATTTTAATGCCAAGATAGGTCCGAGAAGGTCGCCTGAAGAACTCCACATTGGGACACAAGGCCTAGAATGGAACGATCAGGGTGAGAGACTGTCTGAATTCATCATGTCGACCAAGACCATCCGTGGTAACTCACAGTTCCAGAAGGCCGAATCTAAACGCTGGACATGGGGAGTCTCCTGGTGGACAGTTCCACAATGAAATTGACCACATCATATTCAATCGAAGGTTTTGCCTGACCAATGTCACTGTTGTCCCAAAATTCCAAACGGGATCGGACCACCGTCTCTCTCATGCGAAATTCTACTTCACAGAGTGGGGAGAAAAGTCTGCAAAATTTAAATCTAAGAAGACAACTCCCAGAATGACCACCAACTGGGAGCTCTTTGACACTATTGCAGCAACGTGGGAAGATGCCGTCCTTGACAACATCGATGAGGAAAAGGTATAATTTCAGTAAAACAGAAAGTATTGGAGAATACAACAGAAGAAATAAGAAATATCTTAGTAGCCTCTATAACTTTAAAAATGACCTATCTTTGTTCTTTTATTATTAGGATTCCTAGGCTACTGGGAAATAAATAATTATAGACGGTCCAAAATAAATTAGAGACTAATTAGTAATAGTTCACTTTCCACCAGATATTTTAGAAATTAATTAAAATCCAGTAACTGATAAAATATAGCACATAAGAAAAAAAGCTTTTGTGAAGTAGGTTATAATTAATTTATTTGTTGGTCCTTGCACTACACCTGGCTGTGCTTGGGACTTAGTCCTGACTCTGTTCAAAGTGATCATGATTGTCAGTGTTGGAGACCATATGTGTGCAGAGGACAATATCCAGGTCAGTCACATGCAAGGGAACGACCTGTGTGCTGTACTGTAAATAAATCTGGCTCCTAGATTTATTTATTTATTTATTTATTTATTTATTTATTTATTTTGCTTTTTTTGTGTCACACCTGGTGATGCACAGGGGTCAATCCTGGCTCTGCACTCAGGAATTACGCCTGGTGGTGTTCAGGGGACCATATGGTACGCTGGGAATAAAACCTGGGTCAGCCGCGTGTGAGGCAAACGCCCTACCCACTGTACCCGCTCCAGCCCCTTAGATTTATTTCTCACACAGGTTTTTATTTTTTTTGTTTTATAAATTAGTTCATAATATTTGATTACATTTAATATTCAAACACGAATCCCCCCACCATTACACCTTCCCACCATCAAATTTGGGATGTTTCCATCCAAAGTCCCAATCCTTGTCCAAAACACAACTGAAAGAATATATTTAGCATTGTCTGTTATGAAGAACTGTTGAACATGCTTACAAAACAGTGTTCATATGGGAAACAGTGTGAAGATTGTTCTATTTTGGCAGGAGCCAGTAAGACATTCTATAGGATATCACGAACATGTTGTTAAAGTTTGGGTGATGTGAGCTTTGGTATATATATATGAAAATATGTATATATGCACATATACATATATATAAATATATATATTTCCTTCTATGCTTTGCTGCCTACTATCTGAGCCCCATCAAATACAGTGTGGTAATTATGGAGAATGGGTAGGAAGTGTTTTATGATATGTCGAGTGGTCCAGAAGTATGTTTACTCATATGTGGGGCTCGGCCCAAGAGTGTGGGGAGCGGCCTTGAGCATGGCGACGGTTGGGTTGTGGAGGTTTTGGCTGCCTGAACTGGGTCCCTTGGGGTGGAGAGGAATCTTACCCACCCCCCTCTGGGGTGCCTGAGTGAAACAGCCTGGCGTGGAGTCCGGTGGCATGGCTACGGGGGCTTCACATTTTGCAACCTTCCGGGAGAAATAGCCGTGTGATCTGGATGGTGGCCGATGACAAGATTATCTGGCCTTTACACAGATTTTTATTGTGCATTTTTGAACTTTAATGTGTTAACGACAGAAGCATTTAGGTTTTTTTGTCTTTAACTTCATGTTCAATACATCCAAGGATAGAATTGTATTTTTATGAGCATCACAAAAAGCAATACAAACATTACTGGTATAACACATCATGGTTATTTAAAATTGAGTAAAAATATCTTTTTCAATCTCTGATTTTTTTATCTCTTTATTTTATTTTGTTTTTGTTTGGGTATATACATGGCATTCTTTTTTTTTTTAAAGAAATATTTTATTGAACCACCGTGAAAAAAAGAAAAAAAATACAAAGCTTTCAGGTTTAAGTCACAGTCAAATACTGATTAATCCACCATCCCTTCACCAGTGCACCCGTTCCACCACCAAGAACCCCAATACACCCCCCTCCCACCCTGCCCCCCATCTAAGTAGCTAATGATATTCCCATTATTCTCTATATATATTGAGTACATTCCATATTTCCATACAGAACACACTATTATTGATTGGAAAAATTCCCCAACAATCAGGCCTGCTGAATAGGCATCATCTAATAATTTCCCTTCATTGCTAAGAGTGAAGACTTTAAGTCCGCGCGGCCGCAATAGCGGCCGCGCGGTTTTGGGTTTCTAATATTTTAGCTCAGTTCACAGTCAAAATGCATGGCTGCAAGCATCCGCTCTGGTGCCAAAATGGGTTAGGAGACCTCAGGATCACAGTCAATAGGCGCGGAGGGTCCGTTTCTCGTGCCGCGGCTCGCGGTTCATCTCTGGGTGGAAGGCGCGTATACCTGGCATTCTTAAGCCTTACTCCTATCTCTGTGCTCAGGAATCACTAGGACCTTAAAATATTGTACTTAAGAATAAAATATAAAATGCATAAATGTAGCACTGTAGCACTGTCGTCCTGTTGTTCGTCAATTTGCTCGAGCGGTCACCAGTAATGTCTCCATTGTGAGACTTGTTGTAACTGTTTTTGGCATATTGAATATGCCACGGGGAGCTTGTCAGGCTCTACCATGCGGGCAGGATACTCTCGGTAGCTTGCTGGGCTCTCCGAGAGGGACAGAGGAATCGAACCCGGGTCAGCCATGTGAAAGGCAAATGCCTTACTCGCTGTGACATCTATTTAAATGTATACTATACTATCAAACCTGGAGTGGCCACATCCACGGAACCCCATGTGGTACCCAGAGAACCACTATGGCTATTAATAGATCAAAACACATAGTGTGGAAATGAGGTTCCACGTGACTTTACTTAATAAGAAATACTCTTCTAAGATCCAGTGTTGGAGATTCAAAGTAAATTCATCAGATTATCATAATTTTAAATATTTTTACTTTCTCTGAAGAAGAAAATTCTTTTATAATATACTAGTCATAGTCAATCACATGTATTCTATGGTTTAAAGGGTAAGGCTAAACAAATACCACTGTTTAGTACAAATACTACTGCTTACTTAATAATAATAATTAATAATAACCATGAAGCTAAGCTAAAAATTCACATTTTCAACAAACACTTTGTTTTTTTTTTTTTCTTTTTGGGTCACACCTGGCGATGCACAGGGGTTACTCCTGGCTCTGCACTCAGGAACCACCCCTGGCCGTGCTCAGGGGACCATATGGGATGCTGGGATTTGAACCCAGGTCGGCCGCGTGCAAGGCAAACGCCCTACCCGCTGTGCTATCTCTCCAGCCCCTCAACAAACACTTTGGTAGAAAATTGGAGTCAGAGTTTTTTAACTGAAAATCACATATCTTAGAGACTCTAGGAAATTTACTGTGAAAGGATAAGAACATTACCCTAAGGAAACAATGATCTTTGAAATTGGTTAAGAGGATGCTGTCAAATTGCCTGGAGTAAATTCCTGATTCTTCCATATAGCTCAGAATATCCGAGTCACTTACCTTCTCTAATATGGTTTATTCTGCCTTTAAAAGGGAGTAATTCTGGGCTGGAGCATTAGCACAGCAGGTAGGGCGTTTGCCTTGCACGTGGCCAACCCGGGTTCGAATCCCAGCATCCCATATGGTCCCTTGAGCACCGCCAGGAGTAATTCCTGAGTGTAGAACCAGGAGTAACCCCTGTGCATCGCCGGGTGTGACCCAAAAAGCAAAAAAAAAAAAAAAAAAAAAAAAAAAACCTAAAAGGGATTAATTCTAAAATATACCACCAAATTTTGCTTAGTTCAAACAAATGAAACATGATGATGTTCACAGTTAGCAATTATTAAGCCAGAAAATAATCTTACTTTAGCAGTTTTTAACCCAGAAATACAAATATTAGGTCATCAGCAATTTGATTAATATCAGATTACACTCAAAATTAATTGTAGTTATCTAGCTCTTAAGATAATATCTCAAACTAATGAATGATACTTAGATCCATTTTTTCTCTCTACATACACTGCCCTTGATTATACCTGATTATCTCAATAAGGCTTCATAATAATATATGGTACTGACTCCACTTTGTGATTCAAGTGCTCCTAATAAATGTACTGTTTCTCTAACAAGTGTATTAAAAGTAAAAGCTGCAGGATTAATTGTCCCATCATTTTTCACCTTTTTATGCTTCCCCCATTTCTTTCATAATCATAGAATTAATTGCTTGAGTTAAAACTTGGTGATTATCCTTATTTCTCTCCTCATACTCTCATTAACAAATCTAATCCTGAGAAAATTTTACTTGTCTAAGTATCAAGGGTTGTACCTTTGCTTTCTCTCTTCCTCTCCTCTGAATAACAAACTTAAAATAAACCATGATTGTTTGTCATTTGTACTTATGCCATAGTTTTTCTGCATTCATTCCGCTATACTTCTTTTTAAATTAAACTTTAATAATACGGATCAGTTTTCTTGTTATCCTCCATATAAACTTCCAAACGTGTCTCATAACACTCGGAATTAATTCAATATTCTTATAATGGCATGAAACCATGTGCCTTTATTGCCCTTTTTTTTGTCTTTACCTCATGTTTCTTCTAAACACCCCACTGCACCGCATCATCCTTAATGAATCTCAGAAATGTCTAGTGACTCGAAATAAGAGTCTAGTGACTCAAGATCAAGAGTTTTCAATTATTCTTTCTTTGGTCTGGAATACCTTCTGCCTAGATATTTAATGGATTGTTTACACAGTTCCATCATAAGGTACGCAGTCAGGTACTCCATTGCCAGTAAATTTCAGGAAACTATAAAAAAGCAACTACTCTTTGGAAAGAAAAGGTAATGCACGAAAAGGAATCATACTGCCAGGAGCTCAAAATGCCAGCTCAAAATGAAGGGTAAACTCTCTCTGGAGACAAATCCAGGACAAAAGCCCTGATAAAACTCAGAAAATCAGGACATCATCAGAGTTCAAGCTCCTTCTCTTTGGCAATGCCCTCATGACTTACTTGCCTAGAGTTTATGCTAACACTTATTGGTGAGGACCTCATGTATTCTACTTCCCAAAGCAATTTAGTGAATTTGGAGACTATCTACGGTGAGAGCATAATCTCATTCTTTTGCTTCACGATGATCTTCACTCTCTGGAGAAATCTGTGGCACTTGGGTGCAACTCAGTGGCTGGCCCAGCCTGTTGTTCACACCATACCAAAGCCTGTGCAAATGTTGCCAGCCCTCCTCTCCCCAGGCCCTCAGGCTGCCAGCAACATCCTGATGAGCTAGCATTGCTGCTTCATGTTATCTGTCAGAAAGACTATTCGTGACTGTCCACATTAGGTAAACTTATGTACATTATTTCATGTGGTTTTCAATTACATTGGCTTCTGGATTTAATTTCATCTCAATTTACTTCATGTGTTTATTTGCTTATAAATAAATCTGTATACTCACAATAATTGGAGACATTTTATTTTTATAAGAAACTATCAGAACTTTGACAATGCCTGGAATATATGGTCTTTGCAAATGATTCCTGAGCTAGTCTATCAAAAATTATATAAAACCATGTAGAGATGGAATCCAAATGTTTCACAAATGTCTGGCATTTGTATAATTTGCATAATTTAACAGAATTATAATAGGTATTTAAAAACTAATTATTTTAATAATATTATTTGAATCCCAATTTTATTAATCAAAATAAAACCATAGGCATGTGTTAATATAAAATTGTGATCTAATTAGCATAAAATATTACTTTGCTGGTGTAAAAAATATAAAAAATGTTTAAATAGTAAACATTTATATATTTTTATTTTATTCGTAAATATAATATCTTAAGATCATAGAGAAGTAATAAAATATTCAAACAGCTGACTGATGTCTCTTGGGAGGCCTGGGGCACCCCTGACCCGCAGGGATCACCCTGGCAGTGCTCAGAAGACATGTGCCTCAGCAGACAGAGAGAATAGGTGTTGGCTGCATGCAAGTCAAACTTCCTAACCTCTGTGCTATCTCTCTAACCCCTTGCTAATTTATTTTCAAGAGTTTCATTAAATGCACTTACATCTATGGTAAAACAAACAGGAAACCTTTATTTCTACAATTTTTTCAATTTAATGAGCATGTTTCTTTCAAAATCACCCTCTTTTAGGTGCTTCCACAAAACACAGCAAAACTAATTGATGTCAAATATTAGTAATGAACAAAGTACAAAATTGTTGGCAAATAGAAAATGAACATTTTATCTTCCAATGTTAGGTGATTATCTTCCATAATGGAAGCTATGTTTATAAAAGCACATGTAGAAGTTGAAATAAAAATGAATAGTTTTATAAACTCCAAATAAAAGTTATCATCAAAAATATATTAAATATGTGTTTGAATATATTATTGCTCAAAACATGACTTTTTCTTTTGCTTATTCTGTCTTTCCAATAATCTCTAAGGCATGCATTATCTTCAAACTCTACAATTTAACATCCCATAAGAGCATACCAGATTGGATGACAGTGGAATGTAGAAGCCAACTAAGCTCAATTACAAAAACATTAGCACAGAAGGTTCAACTAGCAACAATAGCTTAATAAACCATTGTATAAGGACTTAATGCCCCCATTTGACAATTTTCAATATTAATAACAATTTTCACATATTTTCTTTTACTGAATTTGTTTTGATTATTCCATTACCATTTGCCAATAACAAGCAATATAAAATAAATATTTGGGGTACGCTGTGGGAGTAAGGTTTAAGAGTAATTGGAAAAATGGGGATAATCGTGGAGGGAAGGTCACAGTGGTGGTGGAATTGCATTGGCATGTTGAATGCCTATAACAAATACATCATGAACAATTTTGTAAACCATCGTGAGTCCTTTAAGTAAAATGGAAAAGAATAATCTCTAAGCTTATTGTGATTGTTTTGTTCTTTCCTTTGCCCCTTATTTTCTCTTATCTCACATCCCCTTCTCTTTTCTCTGTGTACTTGCAGGCTGACTTCTCAAGATTGCAGAACATACTAGGTATGTAGGGGTTCCCATACATTCAATTTTATTTTCAAGTAGAACTGTAGCACTGTTGCACTGTCTTCCTGTTATTCATCAATTTGCTCAAGTGGGCACCAGTAAAGTCTCCATTGTGAGATTTGTTGTTACTGTTTTTGGCATATCAAATACCCAAGCTACCATAGGTAGCTTGCCAGGCTCTGCTGTGCAGGTGGGATACTCTCGGTAGCTTGCCAGGCTCTCCGAGAGAGATGGAGGAATTGAACCAGGGTCAGCTGCATGTAAAGCAAACACCCTACCCACTGTGTTATCACTCCAGCCCCAAGTACCAATTTTATTTTTTTATTGAATCATTATGGAAAAAGTTACAAAGCTTTCAGTTTTGAATCTCAGTCATACAATGATCAAACACCCATCCCTTCACCAGTGCACATGTTCCACCACCAAGAACCCCAGTATACCTCCCATCCCACCCAACCCCCGCCTGTGTGGCTAATGATTTTTACTTTACTCTCTCTTTACTTTGATTACATTCAATATTTCAACAGAAAATTTGCTATTATTATTTGGAATTTCCCCCCAACAATCAGACCTGCCAAAAAGGCATCATTTGATAATTTATTTTCCATAGCTGAAAATGAAGAGCATATGAGGTCACGGTCACGCAGTTTTCAATTTTTGGTGTTTTAGTAATTAAGTCCAGAGAAATTTCTGCCAGAAGTCGTGTCACTGCAAGCTCATACCTCCGGTTAGTGGGCTCTATAAGATGGTGGTCACCACGCCGCTGCCGCTGCTGAAAGGAAAGGCCGAGAGAGAAAAACCTTTCCCCTCCCAGGGCGACATGGGGCCATAGCTCAGTTCACAGTCTAGAGGCATTTCTGTAAGAAGCCGCTGGATGTTGAAAGTAGTTAGTAGGCCTGGGAGATCATAGTCTTTTAGGAGCGGAGGAGCCATTAGTGTGCGGCCACTTGAGGTCTCGTCTGGGCGGAGAGCAACAAGTACCATTTTTTAAAAAAACTTTCTTTGCCCCTTTTAAACTATAAATATCATTCATACATTTTCCAGTTGATTTCTCTTTTGGTCTCATAATTTATGTGTTTCACATAATATATGCACTATATTTTCATTTTAGGGGTTCTAAATCCTCCAACCTAATGTGAATTCTTTGAGGTTAGTTATTTTTGTTTATTGCTTTAGTATTGAAAGCTCAATACTAAAGACCAGATTCAATACTAAAGACAGACTGGAATGGAATGAACATTCAATGAAATTATTTGTTTTATAAATGAAACTAGTAAGGACATAACTTGGAGATGAATAGGACATAACTTTGGTGTGATGAAATAAAAGAGATGATCTATGTGTCTTGGTTAGTGAAATAATCTAGAAGTCCTACGTAAAACATTAATCTTGTGGTTTAGTTTTTAATCATCATGTTACTACTTTCATAATATCATCAAACACAACAAAATGTTCTGTGGAAGGGCATTGTAGTAATACTACTCTAACCTGAAAAATTCCACAAATTTCCATATTTTTTTCTTTTGGAAAACATCTGGCAATGCTCAGGTGCTACTATTAGTTCTGCAGTCAGGAATTACTCCTGGAGATACTCGGGGGACTATTTGGGATCCGGAGATCAAACCCATGTTGGTCACATGCAAGGCAAACGCTCTAGCTGCTGTACTATCACTCCGGCCCCAATTCCCATCTTTTGAAAAGACTAAAATTCATATAGAGATAATTAATTTTGAGAGGAACTATTTGGTACACTTATCAGAATATTTTATTTGGCAAGTTTTAGTATATAAAAGGATAAATATCCCCACTAAATTTGTTGAATAAGTAGTTTCTTAATCCATTTGTCATCTTTTTTTTTGCCCATTAAGCCTAAATTGAAATAAATAAGCTATTTTAGCATTTACCTGTGATTTTTATGATCACTGTATCATTGTCATCCCGTTGCTCACCAATTTGCTCAAGCAGGCATCAGTAACATCTCTATTGTGAGACTTGTTGCTACTGTTTTTGGCATATCGAATACGCCATGGGGAGCTTGCCAGGCTCTGCCATGCAGTGATTCTTATGATGTGTAATGTCTTTAAATAACATAAATTTGGAAGTAATTCAGGATCATTTGCCAGACAGTATATGTATGTTCACTTATATTTAGAAGTTCCAACAATTTTAAATGTTTCTTTGACAAACTTTTTCATTCCTATTTTATCACAAAATAACATATAAATAATAAATTCCACATAATACTTTATCAGTGTCTTCCCAGCTACAATTTGTTTACCTGTGACAGTAATTGCTTTCATTCAACGTTCATTCATAGGCTGATTACTCTACAAAATAGTGCACTGGCAAAATGCAAAGTTGCTATGATCTAATCAATCATATCTCTTTTTTGATAGCTCTGTGTAAGATTCTACATTAATCAGATATCCATTACATTAGAAAATTAGATTACTCTTATCTTACAAATAAACATCTCAATCTTATTTCTTAACTCCATGTTGAGTTGGGCAAATTTTTATTCCCTGAACATTTCTCTAGAGCTGATAAAAATAAAAGGTATCTTAAAAAATCCATAAATTTGTTCCAACTATTTGACAACTCAAGTAATTCCAATAGAGATAAATTTTCTTAGAAAATTATTATTCTATAGGCTGTAGATATAGTACAGGAGTTAAGACATTTTCCTTGCATGCAGCTAACCCTGGCCCAATCTTGGCCATTGTTATGGTCCTCTGAACTCTACCAGGGGTCACTCCTGAACACAGAATCGAGTAGTCCCTGAGGATGACCAAATGTGACCCCAAAACCCTCCAAAAAGCAAAAGAAAAATTCATTGTATTCCACTTGAAAATAAAAAGTTTAAATTTTATTTCATCTAAAGGTTTCATTGCCTTTGTTGAAATAATTAACTCAGGAAATAATTCAAACAGAATGACATTGAAGTGTTAACTGGTACGCATTATAAATTAACTAACTTCTAAATGAAAAGAAGTTACAAAACAGTAAAGATTTTGAGCAAAATAGTCTAGTAGTTTTATAAATTTAGAATATAATATCTTAATGTCTTACACTATATGATAGATGGTTAAATTACAATGAACAGTAACATTGAATTGGATAATGCCAAATGAGTCACGAAGATCTCCCTACTGATGTATTTTCCCTCTTTTATGTTATAACTCACATTAAATGCATGCAATAAATGTTGGCATATTTACTTAATTAAACTTATGTTTCATAATCTTTACAGAAATAATTCTTCCCAGAAGAAAAATGGTACTTTTCTTTGTCCATTTGAAATCCATTCTTTTTTTGTTTGATATTTTCTATATGCAAATAAGAAGAATATGGCTGTTGTCCTTTATATTTTTCTATTAGAGTTGGTAAGTGATTCTAATTAAACATGGTATAAGTACAATAAATTTGTCAAAGGCAATTGTAGAAGGCAACATAGTATGAAAACACAGGAAAAATAGGAATGCTATTATTTTCTTTGTAAATACAAAGTAAATATTTCCACCAACGAAAGTCATCTCTTTTGACGTTTTAGTTCTTTGACTCTAATTGTCCTTTAGATTGTCTTAATAAGTGTTTTTATTTTTTAATTAAATACAACTACAAAATTAAAATCTATACTAATATTTGAAAATTCACATTAATCTTAATTTGTTGAAAACTTCACTATTTATTTTGGGCCATCCTCAGAGGTGTTGTTGTGTTGTTGAGGCCATTTTTCTCCTATAAAACTCATGTTTTATATACATATAACTCATGTAAATTAACCCAGGGGTTCCACCTGCATAATATTCAAAGCAAAAGAAGAAAATAATGTCAGCAAAGGAATGTTTTGTAGGTGACAAATCTTAGTTTCTTAAACATGCTCTCTGTTCCAGTTGTTTTTCAGATAGTCTGAAGTTAATTCAGTGTGAATTTCAATGCCCTCACTAGCACAAATTTGGGTGCGTGTGTGTGTATGTGCGCATGCGCGCGCGCACACACGCACACACACACACACACACACACACACACACACACACACACACATACTTTGTAAGTCGGATCTGATAACCAAGGAGAAGTTCTTTTGCAAGCCACATTTCTTCCTGAATCCCACTGTGACAGGTTAATGCCTCTGCTCCACTACTGTTACTGTGCCAGGAAGATAGATGTATAAGCATCCAGCCGAGGAAAGCCGCTGAGCCTTGGTATGAATTTAGGTATTGATGAAGGATGAGCTCGTGCTTAAAAGAACATATGTTGTTCATGGAACCCCTGAGAAACTATTAAAAATTCACTACTCATTTTAAAAGCAGTTTAATTACTGGTTAGACAGCATGTAGTTGTATTCCTATAATCTTCTTGTTGCAGTTATTACCATGAATACCATGAATGATCAGACTATGAAATGTTTTGTGCGTACAATTTCAGAAAATTGCAATTCAATTCAATTTTTTTTATCAGAAAAAATTGTCGATTAATATGGCATCAAAACTTTCTTTTGGAAGACAAGTGAGAGTGAAAAGGTTACTCTATTTCATACTGCTGTTTTACATTTAAAAGAGTCAAAAATATTATTTGGGGCAACTAACTTTCACTTTTTTTACTTAACACAATATGAATATTCAGTAAATAAGAAAATATGGAACATTTTAACTTACTATTGATTCCTTGGAGTGTCAAGTGAATTATACAGATGTGATTTTTCTGGTTGAAATTATAGAAATAGCTATTCTAGTGAAAACGATGCATGTCAGCTAGAATAAAATGTTGCATATAGAGCTGAGATGAAGGTGTTCAGAAATAACACTTCCTTGAGAATTCTTTTTATATACTATACTTCACTAAAATATTGTAGTAGTTAATGTAGTTCAATTAATGGAAATTGTAGTGGAAGTGTTATTTGACTTTAGGGTAAAAACAAGTGTAAAATTGAGAATTGCTAAAACACATCGTAGCTTTAATTTCAGAGAAAATTAATTAAACATATTTATAAAGACTGGTTTTATAATTAGTAATAACATAGTTATTCTCACAATAGGGCTGGAGTGATAGCAAAGCCGGTAGGGCGTTTGCCTTGCACGCAGCCGACCCAGGTTCAATTCTTCTGCCCCCCTTGGAGAGCGCAGCAAGCCACCAAGAGTATGTCGCCTGCAGGGCAGAGTCTGGCAAGCTACCTGTGGCATATTTGCCAAAAACAGTGACAACAAGTCTCACAATGGAGACGTTACTGGTGTTTGTTTGTTACTACTCAAACAAATCGATAAGCAACGGGATGACAGTGACAGTGACAGTGATTCTCACAATATATTTTTACATCCTTAGATTCATATTCAATGTTTAAGTTTAATCCTTTTTATTTAAATACTAAGTATTTAGCTCTACTTGAACTTGCCTATAACATTGTTTTGCCAATTGTTGCATATTATAAGTGATATGCTTATGTTATTTATCTCGAACAATTCCAGAACTGAACTAAGAGTTGAAAAGAATATTCAACATTATTTATGAGGGGGCACACTCAGCAATGCTTTGGCATTATTTTTTGCTCTGCAGTCAGAAATTACTTTTGGTGATGCTTAGGGTACCGTGTGGGGTGCCGAGGATTGAACCTGGGTCAGACGAGTGCTGAGTCAAGGCCCTACCCTGGGACAGGATAATAACATTTCTAATGTTTTGTTTATATTTTATCTTTAAAATTGTCTATCTAACTACATGTTTGTCTTCTTTTACTGTCTACTATGCACATTTTGCTAGGATATTGTCATTTAAAAGATTCTTTTATATTTCTCATGTTGAACCTAAAATTAATGTATTAGAAGCCAGGGAGCTCGTACAATGGGGAGAGCACTTTGCTTGTGCCCAACCTGTGTTCGACCTCTGGCATCCGCATCGACTGGATTCCACCCTGGAATCCACTGGAAACAATCCCTGAGCATACCCATAAAGAAAAAATAATTAAATCAAAGTCTAAGTATACATAAATTTGAAAAGAAATTTCAAATTGACTTGACAACATATTCATGTTGACTGACAACCCTTCGTTATAATTCTGAAATACCCAAAGGAGCAAATCACTTTAAATTGTTTTAATTTACACAAAAAAGTTTTTGATTGTTGTATTAAGTTGGTTTAGATTTGATCTCTTTCTGGGAACCGTTTCTAGTCTCAAAATATCTTTTCTACCTAAATTTCAAGTTTTACAATGAGTTATCTACAAATTTGCTGTTTGTTTATTACTTTTTTAATGTTTTTAAATACATTTTTTTGGTTTTTTGTTTTCTTTTTTGCAAAATTCAGAATAATAATATTACTCCCTTTATCTGTCTGATACTTATTTTTGGTTCTTATATTGAGAAATGGTTGAATAAGAAGAGAAGGATTAGAACTAAACCACATTGCAAGTTGCTTAGCGGTAGTGCTGGTATCACTAGTGGGTAGGTAAGAGTAATAAAAAAGCTAGATGCTCTGGGAACTTCTCATCGATAATATCTTTATTGATATTTCATTGGGGTTGCCTGTCCTTCTGGTCCAATGATTCTTATGTTGTCCCTCTTAAGGGGTTAATATCAAGGATATACAAGGATATATATGCACTGGCTACAAGGAGATAACATCCAACCCCATCAGAAAATGGGGCAAAGAAATGAAAAGAAACTTTCCCAAAGAAGCAATCCAAATGACCTAAAGGCACATGTAAAAATGCTCTTCATCACTAATCATCAGAGAGATGAAGATCAAAACAACAATGAGATATCATCTCACACCACACTGACTGGCACACATTCAAAAAAACAAAAGCAACCCTTGTTCGTGTGGATGTGTTGAGAAAGGGACTCTCCTTCACTGCTGGTGGGAATGCCAACTGGTTCAGCCCTTTTGGAAAACACTATGGACGCTTCTCAAAAAACTAGAAATTGAGCTCCCATTTGACCCAGCAATACCCAGCAATACCACTTCTGGGAGTATATCCCAGAGATGCGAAAAAACACAGTAGAAATGATATTCACACTTGTATGTTCATTGCAGCATTATTTACAATAACCAGAATCTGGAAAAAACCCAAATGCCCGAGAACAGATGACTGGGTACAGGAACTTTGGTATATCTACACAACGTAATATTATGCAGCTATTAGAAAATATGATGCCATGAAATTTGCATATAACTTGATCAATATGGAGAGTATCATACTAAGTGAAATCAGTCATAAAGAGTGGGACAGATACAGAATGACTGCACCCATTTGTGGAATATAAAGTAACATAATAGGAGAGTAAAATCCAAAATAGTAGAGATAAAGGCCAGGAGGGTGGTTGGAGGGACCATTCAGGATAGTAGATGAGTGTTGAAAGTAGGCAATGGACCAAACATGATGGCTGCTTAGTGCCTATGTTGCAAACCATAACACCCAAAAGGAGAGAGAGAGTAAGAGGGAATGTGTCTGCCACAGAGGCAGGGGGTGGGAAGGGGTGGGGGTGGTGGGAGGGACACTGGGAACATTGGTGGTGGAGATTGGATACTGGTGGAGGATGGGTACTTGAACATTGAAAAGTAATCATGAACCTTTGTAAGTCTGTAACTGTACCTCATGATGATTCATTAAAATAAAAAAAATTTTAAAGAAAGCATATTGAAATCCCAATATTTGAAATAAAAGTTCTCTAACATTTGCCATATTGGCACAAATCCATCTATGATTATAAATTAAAATGTAATTTTATAACAAAATATTTAAAAAAATAAAAAGCTAGGTGCATAAGGAAGCATAACATTTCCTTCATTTAATGATTTTTCTTAGAGCTGACCCAATATAAAATCCTACATCAATGACTCACAGCAATATTTGAAATAGCTTCAGAAGTCTTTAAAGCAAAAAAAAAAAAACACAAGTAAAATTGTCTTTTGCTCTTTTGTTTCTGTTTGTTGTTATTTTGCCTTGTGGCTTATTGAGATTTATTGCATATTTTTTAATGGAAGCTAGTAGATATGTTTTGGAAAGTTTTGAATTCAATTTTTGCATTTCCCTTCTCTGTGCCCATCAATAACTGTAGCTTTGCTTTATATGTATATATATATGAAATAGAGGAAATGCTAATAGTTATACAATAGAACTGTCCTGTAAGTTTAATGAGAAAATCCTTGAATTGTCCTGTAAGTTTAATGTAAAAATCCTTGAATGGTGTCTAGAAGAAAATAAGTCTTGAAGGAAATGGAAGCATATAACAAGACAAAGCATAGATTCTTTCTCCAGCTTTGAGGTCAGATGTGTTAGGATATGTTAGGATATGTTTGAACGTGGTGTAGCTCAGTGAAGCAGGTCAGTGAGTACAGGTTTCCTGCTGTTCATAGATGCAGTAGTGTACTACATGGGCCAATAACACAATGGAGAAAATTTGCAGCTGAATGCAGATATGATCTGGAAACATGTCTTGACTTTCTTTTCTATCAAAAGCTTAACTTTTCTACATCAATTTCTTTGTTACATTTTTCTTCTGTAAATTTATATTTTTCTTTAAACACCATGTTTGCATCTTTCTTTTAAGGAGTATTTGCCTTAAAAACTTTTCTTTCCATAATATGTGTTAATACCTAATGTTATTTCCTACATACTTAATAAAAAATTCCATTGAACTAAGTCGATATCATTTTCAATATTGAAATTTGTTCTGTTTCAATTTTTAAAGACATGAGTTTATATAAGTATTATACACTTAAGTTGGGACTGGAGAGAGAGGGCATTTACCTTGTACATGGCAGGGCATTTGCCTTGGACACAGTCAACCTGTGTTTAATCCCCAGCACCCAATATGGTTCCCTGAGGACCCTCAGGAGTGCAGAACCAGGTTTAAACCCTGAGCACTGCTGTGTGTGGCCCCAAAACAAACAAACAAACAATAATAAAATAGATAAAAAAATTGATGTAAAAATGTAAACCAAACAATTCCTAAAATATGATTATTGTATTCAAACTACAACTTTAAATCTTAAGAAATGATCACTTTTTATTCTATTATTCCCAATTTTTATAACATAATGGCACCACGGATTTTAGTTTACTCTTTTCCTGACTAATATCTTCAATGATCTAAGTTTTCTATTATTTTAAAATTTAATTTATTTTAAAATATTAGTTCCCTGTGTAATGTTCGGTACAGTATTCAAGCACGCACATTGAGAGTTTCTTCTGAGTTTCTCCATGATATTGCTGCTTTAGGATTCAATTTCTGTGGCCCAGTGGCCTTCAGAGACCTTGAACTGTTGCTAACTCCCTTCCATGAGCACATGTTAGATAATAGCCACAGAGTCCCAAGTAAATTAAATTCCTCATATGACTCCCTGACTGCCCTTTTAATATTCACTCTCTTCTGACACCAAGTGTCTTCCTTTTGTGCGTCCTTGAAGTAAAATCCCTTGAGAGTTGCCAAAATCCCCTTCATTTCTGTTTGAACAAACCTATCTAGATTTTGAAAGTCGAAGCATACACCCTACATTTCTTGTAACCCCTTCTGGTCTTCAAAATGTGCTATGGACCCCCTCCAGGACCTGTAAATAATAATTTCTGTTTCAACTCCATTATGATCTTTTCTTGAACCTTAACTTACTATCCCATATGGCAGGAATCTGCTTTAAAATGTTAATTTAACAAAGTATCCACAGCAAAGAATGACTAAATGAAAAATGATTCTGGGTTACAATCCAAGGTTATATTGCCAAGGTTATATCAAGTAAAAACAAGTAAAATTTTAGTTTTGACTCCAATGGCTTCATCCATACTGTTTCTCTTTAGCTATGAAAAATATAGTAAATTTACTATATTTGCTCTAAATATAGTAAATTCTAGGTGTGTTCATTTGCATAATTTTATTGTAGCTCTTGCATGCATATCTAAATTACCACAAGATACTAATTTCTATTCCAAGACTGAGTTTTTATAGTGAGGTATGTTGCTTATTTTCATGGATGTCAAGAACTTTTAAAAGTTGCTTTTATGTTGCTACAGATACTGATTTGGGCTCTGAGACCAGATCTCCCTTCTGCCCTTCTAGCAATGTTCTGTTGAGCTACCAAAATTAGTAGCAATAACAGTGAGCTATGATATAGTTTTCTCTGACGAAGTAGGACAATAAACACACTTCTCTGTACACTCTGTTCTAATGCACTATTTTAAAAAAACTTTTAATATGCAATTGTAGCTTTTTTCCTTACCTGTACTCAAGAATTTGAGGTTTGGCAAGACAGCTGAATTGCTCGGTGTAAACTCTAGTGACGAAAGTTTAGTTTCAAATAAATCTCATTTTCAGCCATTTTATGAATTATATTAAGTACTAAAACTTATTTTTCTCTGCATTAAGATAGACTTGTGGGTAGTCTACCCACATCTTCCCTTGAAATATGCTCAAAATATCTTGATCCTACACAGAATACAGCTTTGACCAAATCTAGAAATACAGTTGTGCCATAATTAAAAGCATACCTACTATATGCCTAGCACCAATGTTGCAGATGTTTCAGAACTTTCCTTCTAATGTGTTGGGGTCCAATATAAATGAGTCATAAAAATAAATGCTTATAATAAAATAGCATGTGCTCTTGTTTAGGTGCTATAGAGTAACTTTTTTGAATTATGGGATTATAAAACTTAAAAATATTTTAAAATAATTTTTATGAAAATATAAATTATGAGGCAAAATTACTTTCAAGTGAAAATACTATTTCCCCCATACTAACAAGGACTACCCTAGAAAGCAAGAAGTGAGTTTTATTGTCAAAATACAGGAAAACTATGTCAAAAGTATTTCCATTTAGGGACTGGAATAATATTACAGCGGGTAGGGCATTTGCCTTGCACACAGCCAACCAGGGTTCGATTCCCAGCATCCTGTATGGTTCCCCCGAGCACCACCAGTAGTAATTCTTGAGTGCAGAGCCAGGAGTAACCCCTGTGCAACACTGGGTGTGACCCGAAAAGCAAAAATTAAAAATTAAAAAACATTTCCATTTAGCATTCGATCTCACTTGATTTTTAACATTAAATGGGCATTTTCCCTACTTTTGGAACAAATAACTTTTTTAACATACTCTAAGGAATAAAAAAGATTCAAAAGTAAATTCCCACCTTTAATTTCAACCATTTATCACTTTTCTATTTCTTAATAATTCCACTTTGATTCTGTCTTATTTCCTTGTCTACTTTTCTTGTGCTTCTGTATTTTACTAGTGGGCTAAGCCAACTCACCATATAATTGATTTACTAACACAAATTGTAAATTGTGAGATTTTTAAACAGATAAATGCCATTCAAAACATGTGTGAGGTGGGGGCTGGAGCGATAGCACAGCGGGTAGGGCATTTGCCTTGCACATGGTCGACCCAGGTTTGATTCTCAGCATCCCATATGGTCCCCCAAGCACTGCCAGGTCTTAGTATTTGGAAGTACCCTCTGGCTTCTGAGCCTTATCTATGACAAGAAGGCATACTGTGGCAGCATAAGGGAGATCACTAAACTTAAGTTGCTTTAAGTTAAAACTACGATGTCAGAAACTCAATGACTTCTGCTAGATTGGGTCTGGGAAACTTGGGGTGGAGCTGTAGGGAATTCATGTAGGTAAAGGCATTCCACAGGCAGCAGTGGATTTGCACAGTGTTTAGGAGGGGAGATGCTATTTCCTGCATTGGGCATCATCTCAGCACTGGGGGTGAACAAGCATAAGTGCATCTTTAGAAAATGGTCCTAGAAAGTAACTGTCACGATGGGCTGCTGGAGTTACCATTGTCTCGGGGAGAAAAATGGCTGGTTTCTAGGTGGCTTCCTCCTTTTCAGATCTCTTGTTAGTTTCACATATTGGGGTTCCTTGGCAGTTCTTTGTATTCCACTGTCTCAGGTGGTTGTGGAGAGTTCCTTAGAGCCTCCTACTTGCCACAGTAGCACAGCAGTTTATGTGCAGATAGGATTCTTTTTGACTCTTTTCTGTTCTGGATTGCAAATAGTTGCAGAGGAGAGTCCAGAAACCCCTGGTGTCTGAAACAGTGTAGGTGACTTACCTGAAGATCTATTTCTCCAACAGAGGCCACCTGTATCAGACTGGTGTGGTTTGTGCAAGGTCTGCCTTGGGCAGGACATGGGAATCCTTTGCTCCAGCAGGTACCTATGATTGTAAGCTCACTACGGTGAGCCCTTAACTATTAGAGGTCATTGGCGCTTTCTAGGTATTATTTGTCATTTGAACGTTTTATAAGCCAGAAGCATGCAAGTTAGTCACATTTTAGATGGACCTCATATTTTGTTTTTCAGCCACATGGAGGACTCTCATAGTCAAGTGAAGTTTGTTGGTAATGCCTCCCACCAGTTCCGTTCAAGCAGTATTCATCAAATAGTAAAATGCCAGATCTTGTCCTAGCCAGAGATGCACAAGGCTGCATCACTGTGTTCCTTTTTGTGGCATCCACCTGTACTCATCCGATTTGCAGCTGTCTGTAATTGGTATAACACTATCTTACCCAAAAAGATGTTTAAGGTTCTCTAACTCCCCCTTAGGCACATCTGTAATCCAGCAACATCCCTGTGATCATTGACATATATAAAATAGTTGCAAGGATTGGGGGAGGGGACAGGAGAGATGTGACTCAGTTTGCCCTATGCAAACAGTATTCATGAGTCCTGGGTTTTCAGCACTGGGGTTAAAAAAAAAGAAAAGAAAGAAAATGGTTGCAACTGCTTTGGCCATGTCATAGAAAGTTTCTTGATTATTTGTAGATGTTTAACAGAATTTAAAGGGCTATTTTTACCTGGCAAGCTACCAAGAGTTTCCTGCCTGCATAAGAGAGCCTGACAAGCTCCCTGTGGAGTATTCATATGCCAAAACCAGTAACAATGATGGGTCTCATTCCCCTGACCCTGAAAGGGCCTCCAATGCAGCATCAATGGTAAGGATGAGCAAAGAGAGGCTGCTAAAATCTCAGGACTAGGATGAATGGAGATGTTACTGAGACCACTGGAGAAAATCTATGATCAACGGGATGATGATGATAATGATGATGATAATGATGATGATCATGATGATGATCATGAAATTGTTTTATGATTTTTTTATCATTAAGCATTTGATTTGTTTATCTATTTTATATACCTATATACCTGTAATCATGTAAACATCTCTCAAGTGATAAAGGGATTCTTTTTTCTTAGGAAAAATAGTGGGAAAAAATTCAGGAACTTTGTTAATGATTGTAGCAAAAACACAAAGGCCTGCTTTTTACTTTTAGTGAGAAAAAAATCATAAAAGGCCTAATAAATATACTAAATGGGTGGGGAAGAGTTTACTTCATAGTAATTAAAAAGACAAAAATTTAACACTGAAATAATCTTGATCAAAAACAACAAAATAAAAAGTTTATGTATATATAATTCCATATAAAGTTAAAAATAGAGGGGACAGAGAGATAATCTAGTGGGTAGAGTGCTTGCCTTGTATGCAGACTACCCAGGTTAAATCCCTAGCACCCCATACAGTCCCTGAGTCTCACTAGGAACTGAGTACAGAGACAGGAGTATGCCCTGAGCACAGCAGAGTATGGCACAAAACAAAAATTAAATAAGTTGACCTAATATATTATATTAGAGTTTAGGTTATGTCTAGCACATGACAATAACAAAGCTACTTATATGGATATCCTTAGCATTGATAATGTTTTAATTTATATATCGGCATTAGAAAGGCATATTTACTTTGTGAAACTATGCAACAATCGCTTGATGGGAAAGTTTATTATTTTATACTATAGTAAAAATAGGCACAAATGTTGGCCGAATTTGACCGTGAGTGTGGAAAGGTCGGACTGCAGCTGAACCTCAACAAGACTCATGAAAAACAAGCTAGTCTTTGGCACTCCATTTGCTCTCCATGGAATGAACATCTCCGAATGCAGCAGCTATGTGTACCTGGGTCGAGAACTCAACATGAGGAACGACTTGGCTCCAGAACTGTGCAGGAGGAAGAGAGCAGCGTGGAACACCTTCAAGAGTGTCAAAGAAGTGGTTAAGAGGATGAAGAACCTCCGGCTCTGGGCACATCTTTTCGATTCCACCATTTTTCCTGCGCTAATGTATGCCTCAGAGAACCTGGGCCCTATGCAAACAGGATGAGAACGCTCTTCGGATATTCCAAAGAGGAATCGAAAGGGCTAAGCTGGGAGTATCACATCTCACTCAAGTGAGGGAAGGAATCTGGAGTTCCGTCCACCGTCTAGGGTTAAGAATCAGGGATGCTCTCTCATTTGCCAAGACATCAAAAATCAGATGGACCAGACACGTAATGCGATTCAGGGATGGCCACTGGACTAGAGCTGTTACCGACTGGATTCCATAGAACATGAAAAGACCACCCACCAACGAGATGGTCAGACTTCTTTGTCAAAACCCTGAATGAATGGTTTGAGGCACTTCCTGTCCCTGGAGCTAGCAGATATCACTGGGCTATACTGGCACTCGACAGGGACAAATGAAGATGTTACTGGCACCCGTTCGGGCAAATCAAAGATCAATGGAAAGACAAGTGAGACAAGTTATACTATAGTAAAAATGTTGTTTCTAAAGGAGCTACATTTCCCCACCCCTTAGATAACATAGAAAAGATATTTCTAGATGAACATAGAAAAGATATTTCAGGTAGTTTGACATTCCTCAAGATGTATCATTTTTGAGATCTAGAACCACGTTTGATCTCAACATATATTACACTTCTGTTCTTTGGCGTGCTTATGTCTGAGCAAAAGATCTAATTGCTTAGGTAAAAGGTATCATGACTTATCTAAAGATACCTGTTTCCATTGCTCTGCCAGCTTTGCTGTGGGTTAGCATGATAAATTCTGAGAAGTTTAAATTAAAAAAGAAAGAAAATAATACCTTGAAAAGCAGAGTCTCTAGACTATATTTTGGCAGAGGGTCCAACATGGACTCAACTACATGTCAAGAAGGATAATAAAAGTTTTAAACTCAGTGTCATCAAGTCTTTGCTTCTCTCTTCATTGACTTCAAGACACAGCAATTCAACAGCTGCATTCCTACTGACACAGTGATGCTGATTTGCTTTTTAAAAGCAACCAAACCTATATTATCACCACCAGATTAAAGTTTTAATAATCCATTGACATTAATTTCTCTTTTAGATTACAAATTTGGCAAGTTAATGGAGATTTAATATGCATTATCAGCCTGAATCATTCAAGTCATTGACAGTAGCTAACTTTAAAATTCTTCCAGGCGTGTGGCACTTTTGGGTTTCCTTCTTCAGTTAGAAACATAATTTCATGACCATTCGCTTGGACTTTTTGAAAACATATAGTACAGTTATAAAGGTGATGTGATCGATGTAATTATTTTGCCATTACAATCAGGAAAATTTTTCATCCCATAAATTGAATAAAACCAAATTTGGATAAAATAAAATATATCCATTTCTTGGTTATTTGTAATTCTACTTGATGGAAGTGATATTTTTGTTTCCTCAGCAAAACTATATAAATTTTGATCAGTACTTTTTTTCCTTGTTTGTTTTTATTTTTTGGTCCACACCCGTAATGTTCAGAGGTTTATGTCTCGGCTCTCAGGGGTCACTGCTGGCAGCGCTCTGGGGACCATATGGGATGCTAGGCATCCAAACAGGTAAGCTGCATGCAAGGCAATTATCTTTCCTGCCCCAGAGGCCATGCATTTTAATCTTCAGATAGTCTGAGGAATCCCCTTTGCTGTTAGATAGATATCTTGATTAATAACACCGAAGAAAACTTTAAGCAAAGTTAGAAAGGAATCTTAGAGTGTATCCTTAAAATGTTTGTCGGGTTTTCCTCTAGAGAACAACTACTATTTCCCTGAAGGATCATCACGTGTTTTCTCCCTCTTGGAAAACTTGGCAAGTTACAGAGAGTTTCCTGCCTGTATGGGAGAGCCTGGCAAGCTCCCAGTGGCGTATTCATATGCCAAAACCAGTAACAGTGATGGGTCTCATTCCCCTGACCCTGAAAGAGCCTCCAATGTGGCACCGTTGGGAAAGATGAGTAAAGAGAGGCTGCTAAAATCTCAGGGCTAGGACGAATGGAGATGTTACTGAGATCGCTCGAGAAAATCAACAATCAATGAGATGATGATGATGATAATGATGACCATCGCGTGTGAATTGACACTGAAAGCAACCACTCTTTGGATGAATATTATTAGCTTCTTACTCTAGGGCTCATTCAGGCTTCGCCTAACCTGGAAAACCTTTTAACTTTGGTATGCTGATTATTTGGGATCTCAAAAAGGCTGTCAACCTTCCTACTAATGGACACGTGTTTTTTGTTGTTTATCTTACAAGGTAATAATATCAAGTTTCTTTCTGGAAATAAGTTTGCTTTTTTGCTTCTGTTACAACATCAAGATAAATACTTTAAAATCTTGGCTTGTATTTAAATTACTACATGCACTGCCATTTTCAGAACACCAAAAAATCTATTAAAAGGTTTTTTGAAACCCAGATGTTCTATTTTAGTGAATATGCTGCACTGTTTTGAGAAAGAGGTGCTTAAGGATGATGAATTACTTAGTTTTTCTGACATCTTGTTTTCATTTGTAATGGACCAAAATTAAACAAATATCAGTCACCTAAATAACTATAAAATGTTTCAGTGGAGTTTCTGGGATCTACATTAAGATCTTAAATAAGTTAAATGTATTTTTTTCAGTCATCTAGTAAACACCTATTTATGGACATAAATTGCCACATTTCTTCAGGGATGTGTCTCCTAAGCTCTGCTTGTGAGGGACCTCTTCTAGAGAATTTCTGACTAAATGCAAGGGTTTGAGAATGTGATAGTGGTTAAGTCTTACAGGAATGGTGGTAACATAGGACTACTCAGGAGTCTCCAAGAACAAACCTCAAGGTGCATCTAGTGATGCTCTGGGGAGCACTTGTCACTGAGGATCAAAGGTTATTAGTCACATGTTAGCCATGTGCCTTACTGCCTGTGCTATATCTCTAGTCTATAAATTATTTTTTTTAATTTACTCTCCTAGCAGCAGATTTTTTTTAATTAATTTATTTATTTTTAATTCGTGAATCACCATGAGGGCACATTTACAGATTTATACACTTTTGTGCTTATGCTTCCCTCATACAAAGTTCGGGAACCCATCCCTTCACCAGTGCCCATTCTCCACCACCAGTAAACCCAGCATCCCTCCCACCCTCCCCAATCCCATCTCCCCCCACCCCACCCTGCCACTGTGGCAGGGCATTCCCTTCTGTTCTCTCTCTCTAATTAGCTGTTGTGGTTTGCAATAAAGGTGTTGAGTGGCCACTGTGCTCAGTCTCTAGCCCTCATTCAGCCCGCAAAACTCCCTTCCCCCACATGGCCTTCGACTACATTATAGTTGGTGATCCCTTCTCTGAGTTGCCCTTTCCCCAGAATGTGAAGCCAGCCTCCAAGCCATGAAGTCAACCTCCTAGTACTTATTTCTACCATTCTTGGGTGTTAGTCTCCCACTCTGTTATTCTATATACCCTAGATGAATGCAATCTTTCTATGTCTGTCTCTCTCTTTCTGACTCATTTCACTCAGCATGAAACTTTTCATGCCCATCCACTTAAATAAAAAATTCATGACCTCCTTTTTTCTAACAGCTGCATAGTATTCCATTGTATAGATGTACCAAAGTTTCCTCAACCAGTCATCCGTTCTAGGGCATTCGGGTTTTTTCCAGATTCTGGCTATTGTAAACAGTGCTGCGATGAACATACATGTACAGATGTTGTTTCGATTATACTTTTTTGCCTCTCTGGGATATATTCCCAGCAGTGGTATTGCTGGGTCAAATGGGAGCTCAACCTCTAATTTTTTGAGAATCGACCATATTGTTTTCCAGAAGGGCTGAACCAGTCGGCATTCCCACCAGCAGTGTAGAAGGGTCCCTTTCTCCCCACATCCTCTCCAACAGCGGTTGCTTTTGTTCTTTTGGATGTGTGCTAGTCTCTGTGGTGTGAGGTGGTATCTCGCTAGCAGCAGATTTTGTCCTTTTGAACTTGAGCTGGCATTAACTCTATATAAAGTTCTAGTGAAAATGAGAAGTTCAGATACAGACTCTTGGATGACACTGTCTTCTTTCCAAATAAACTCAGAAAGAGTATTTGTTAGATTTTAAGAAATGCAGTAGAGACCAACTGTAAATAGAGCAAATGACTACTTCAATCTTTAAGATATATCTAGTGTTATGATTCATCTTCTAGATTCTCTCAAAAGTGACCACATTTTTTTTAGGATTCTAGTTTCCTAATGTTTTCCCTAACATTAATATAAAATATGTGGCAGGAAAATCTACCCAACTTGATAACTCAGGGACTTTCATGAATAAAAACTGAACATTATTTGAAAATAAAATTTTGTTTATTAAAGAAACAAATTAAAACTATTAAAACAGCTTATAATTTATTCTATTTCCTGAATTATCAAATTGTATATTTTTATTTTAACCATTATGCATTTCTGAGAAAGTTCTTGCTTATCAATAATAATGGCCATTTAGCTAATCAAAACCATATTTTTCTGCATACTCTGGGCAACTAAAGAAAATCATTCAAACACTAAAGCTAATAAGACTACAATATTTATGTGACATTCATTCTCTGTCAGATAGTGTACTAAAATCTTTTTTTTTTTTTTTGCTTTTTTTGGGTCACACTCGGCGATGCACAGAGGTTACTCCTGCTCTATACTCAGAAATTACTCCTGGCAGTGCTCAGGGGACCATATGGGATGCTGGGATTCAAACCCGGGTTGGCCGTGTGCAAGGCAAACGCCCTACCTGCTGTGCTATTGCTCCAGCCCCAGTGTTCTAAAATCTTAACATGTATTAACTCATATGATTTTCACAACTGTCCATTGAGTTTGTTTTCACTGATATTTATTGATAGCTAAAAGAGTGATAAGATTAAAAGCTGGTAAATAGATGCTTAGTCTGTTTTTAACTCAGGGGATATGTCTCATAATGTTAAGTAATTATTTTGCCATTGTTTTTCAGGGTAAATTGAATTTAAATTCCCCAATGAAAATAATATTTTTATCCCTTCTATTTACTACTTGTCTTAGGTTCAGTTACTTGTTTTAACAGTTTATTTTGGCACCAATTTTGTTTTCCAATAGATATCCTATTAAAAATAACAGAATCCAATGCTGCCTTATTTAATAAAAAAATTATTTGAAATGTTTCTTCAAATACATTATCTGCTCTATAGAATTAAGAGCAATGCACTCAATTTCCAAGCACAGGAAGATACCAACAAAGCAACTGTTTTAGCAACATTTTCACTAAATGTTGTTGACTACATTGTAAAATATATGAATGATATTTTTATTATGATATTGGTTAGAGCCCAGCAACTTATGAACTAGAGGCAGATTAACAAGAGAAAAATCTACAAATGTTAGATGTATCATGCATTCATGTTGATGTATAAAGAGTAACTGAGGACCAGAGATATAATAGGTTAAGTTTAAGGCACTTTTTTTGTATGTTGCTGACCTCAATAATTGAGAGCAAAGAGTAGTCCCTAAGCATTAGTAGGTGTGGCCCCCAAACAAAACAGATTGACCCAAGAGATATGTTACAACTTAGGTTTCTATATCATTAATTTTAACAAATGATCAATTAAAAAGGCAAGGGACAACACAAGGAAGAGAACTTTGAGTTCCGGGTAGAGACACTGTGGGGACTCAATAGGAGTTAATGGAAGTTAAGGACTTTTACGGTTTGCTATGTAGATTAAAGTGGTATCTTTGGACAAAGGGGAATATGCACTTGTCCCCACTTACAGTAATTATATTTTTCTTCATGGTAGGTGGTGGTGATGTGTGTGTGTTTGTATGGTTTGTGCCTGTGGGTGTTTGTGTATGTGTATGTGTGTGTGTGTGTGTGTGTGTATGTGTGTATTTGGGGAACAGATAGGGATTTTGGTGTACTTGCCCCTTGTCAATTGCTTTTAACTCAGAGTAATCTTTATATCAAAAGTGGTACATTTTCTTTCTGTCTTTAAAATATCCAGTTCTCAATACTAGAAGCTACCACAAGCCTAAAGCTATTATCACCGCTATGTCAGCAGTATAGCACATAAACCCCAGGAGTTAGTCCTACTTCATGCCAGAAATTGTCTCATCTTCCCTGGTTCATTTCACCACACAAACACAAACATTCTAATTCTAAGTCTGAGCTAGATTGATCCCACTTTAAATACATTTCTCCTTTTCAAATGAACTCTGAAAAAATGAGTATTTAGAGATCATGGCTTCTGTAATGAAAGCCTCAGAAAGTGGGGAATTCTTCCCACAGTGTAAGAGTTTAGATACTGTGTATCCTCAAAATGGCCAGTTGTTTCCAATGACAAAAACGTTCATAAGATATGCAATTTAAACAGTTTTTTAGAAAATTGCCTTAACATTTTTGAGAAATTTAGAGTATAGACTTTGTTTAAATAAAACCCAAAACTTTATTATTAAATTCAAGAAAATTATAAAACTGTCGGAAAACTTAATCTTATTATCAGTAATTTATTTGATTAATTATGTTAACCAAATACATCTGAACATAAATCTGAGCATTTAACACATGTTAATGCTATAATTTTCTTAAATATAATTTATGTAATTCAAATAACTTCCTCACATGCAAATATTCATTTTTTCTAATATGCCATAATGTTCCACATTCCCAAATACTATGAAACCTCAATATGGACTTATTTTCAAGAGACTATTTTGATGGTTTTCAGCTGCAAATACACTTTTGAATATCTAACTTAACCCGAGATTTCATCAATGAGTATAGGAACAGTAGAATATGTTATCTACACTTGCTTCTGTTGGTGAGGGAGGTGGGGTTGGTGTGGGCCATGCTCAGTTGTGCTCAGAGGTTATTCCTGGCTCTGTGCTTAGGAATCTTCCAGGTGCCCCTCATGGACATATGGGTGACCTTATGCTGTTGGGATAGAAACAAGTCCAGTTCCATGCAATAAAAGTGACTTAATTTATTTTTTAAATTTATTTTTATTAGTGATTCACCATGAGATACAGTTACATACTTACACATTTTAGTGTTTGCATTTCAGTCATATAACAATCGAGTAACCATCGCTCCATCAATGCCCATTCTCCACCACCAATGGTTCCAGCATCCCTCCCACCACCATCACGCCCTGCCCCCCACCCCACCACTCCTCTATGGCAGGCATTCCCTTTTGTTCTCTCTCTACTTTTGGGTGGTGTGGTTTTCAATAGATGTATTGAATGTCCATCATGTTTGGTCTGTAGTCTACTTTCAGCTTGTATCTCCCAGCCCAAGTGGGTCCTCCCGACACCCTTTACTTGGTGTTCCCTTCTCTATCTGAGCTGCCTTTTCCCCCAGAATGTGAGGCCAGCTTACAAGATGTGAGGCAAATCTCCTGGACCTTATCTCTACCATTTTTGGGGTGTTTGTCTTCTATTCTGTTACTTTATATTCCACAGATGAGTGAAGTCTTTCTATGTCTGTCCTTCTCTTTTTGACTCATTTCAAAATGACTTCATTTCTACATTCTGTCCAATTCTTCTCTTTTCTAAATCTTACTTTTGGGCCAATGATTGTAAACAAAACTGGATAAAGGTAATCATTTTTAAGAAATTATGAGCTTTTTTCTTTTAATTTTCTCTTTATAAATATAAAAAGAGAGGCTGGAGAGATTGGGTAGCTAGTATGGAGCTTGCTACCTTGTATGCACCATTCCAGGTTAGATCCCCAGCACCACACATGAAATATGAACCCCAAATCCCACGAGGAGTGACCCTTGAGCACAAATCCAGGAATAATCCCTGAACATGGCAGTCAAGGTCCCCAAATACAAATGATAATAACAAATATGTAAAGAAAGAAACTGTATTTACTCTCTAAAACTATTTTATTATTATTTAAAAATGATTTTGTGATATAGAGGATATATGCATTATATCTATAATATTCATATTTGAGGACTATCTGGAAAATAAATAGAATGAATCAAGCAGAAATCTCTTTATATATAAAATTTATTCTATTTAATAATTTTATAAAATGTGTGAGCAGTATGAAGACTGAAAACGCAAAAGATCATCAAAAAATAAGGTAAAATCTGGGTGAAACATAAGACCCACCACCTTGACAGTTTTTAATGCAGATTCAATTTTGGCATTAAGTGAAGAGGTATATCATTCAGATTTATAGGACAAAGAAGTATCTTGTTCATCTTTCTGAATTTGTCTCAAAAGAATTAAAGAATCATTGTTTAGGAAACGATGCAACATTGTCTGTGTGTGTGGGGGGGGGTCTGTGTGTGTGTCTCTGTGTATCTGTGACATGACAGATGCTACTGAAGTAACTCTTAGACCTTTTGTTTCTAATATCTACTTGTTCTCAAAGCAAAACAACAAAAGTTATTGGAGAGTTTCATCACTTGCTAGTGTATTGCCATGTTCCCATCCATCTGTTAAAATCTACTATTTATCTGACTAATCTGCCCTAAATTTACCTGTCAGAAATGTATGATTATGTTTGGTATCTCTGCATATGAAGATGCTTGTTTTTAAACTGTCAATATTTCTTAATTGTATGAATATAAAATCCTAGGAGATTATGCAAAATGGTACTTGGTCGAGAGGTTAAGGGTATAATCAAGGTCACAACATAATCATGTACATGTATCTCTACTAGTATTAGTTGTAATCACAAGACTAATTCCATCTGCACATATTATTTCTGTTAATGTCACTAGTTTACTTAGCACCTTTGACGAATTAAAAAAAGGATGCCATTCCAAAAGGAAAAAAAAATGGGGGAGGTTATTTCTTTATAATAAAGTTAGAGAAAAAGCCTAAACTTGTCATCTATGCCTTAAAAATGTTTTGTTTGCTTTGAGCCACACTGGACAGTATTCAGGAATTACTCCTGGCTCTGCATTTAGGGATTATTCCTGAAGGGGCTTTGGGGACAATACATGGTGTCAAGGATCGAAGCCAGGTTGGCCATGCTCTACATGCTGCAATCCTAAATTTATAGTTTATAGCTGAACTGAAATTTGAACTTAAGTATATAACCTGGTGCATGAGTATGTTTTATTGAAACAGAATTGAATCATTTTTCTTGTTTTGTTTTGTTTTAGAAAAGTTTATTGTAAAATAAAAAAGCAAGGAAAAGTGAACTCCTCATATGGGAAGGAACTTAGTATTGATCCAAGTTTACTTTGGGGGAAATTGTTTTATTTTCCATTAAAACTTTTTAAAGCAAAAAATATTTTTTCTGATGTTTTCACATTGTATATTTTCTGATATTGAAAATTCTTTGAAGAGAACATTTTAACATGTGAGAGGAAATTTGTAAAACTTTGTTATATACCTTGTACCTTTAGTTCAATATGTATTAAGCTCTTAAATTACATTACATGACTGTTTTCAATTAAAAATTAATTAAGGGCTGAAAGATAGTGCAATAGTTTAGGCGTTTGGCTTGCATCCCAATGGCCTCAGTTGGGATCTGCAGGACTGCATATGGTTCCATTGCGAAATGTCACTATTGAGCATAGCACCAGAGACAATAGGTAAGATCTGCCAGGTAAAGTCCCCTGGCTCTAAAAATCTGCAAACAACTAATCAATGAAGGAGTCTGGAGGGAATACTACAGTGGGTAGGGTGCTGCCTTGTATGTGGCCACTGTAGCCACATATAAGGCAGCACAATGTCACAAGTCAATGTCGTCCCATTGTTCATCAATTTGCTCAAGCGGGAACCAGTAACGTCTCCATTGTGAGACTTGTTACTGTTTTTGGCATATCGAATATGCCATGGGTAGCTTGCCAGGCTCTGCCGTGTGGGCGGGATACTCTCAGTAGCTTGCCAGTTTCTCTGAGAGGGATGGAGGAATTGAACCCGGGTCAGCCGTGTACAAGGCATATGCCCTACCCGTTGTGCTATCATTACAGCCCTGTATGTGGCCAACCTGGGTTTAATCTAGCAGCCCTGATGGTCTCTATAATCCAGCAGTAAGACTTGTGCACTGGTAAGTGTGGACTAAAAATCAAAACCAAATAAATGTAATCAAAATAGTATAATTTAGTAGTTAACAACATGACAACCAATATTTCTATTTTTATAAACTACTCATGATTGGTATCTATTAACTACCTCATTTAATTTTGTGTCATAATGAAAATGTTGTTATATTTAAAATAGGAAGTCATATTTTGGTAAACAAACATCAAATCAAAATGCACTATATTATCTTCCTATGTATGAGCAGGGAATATGTTTCCATTTCCTTGAGTCTTCTTTTATTTCATGGACTAAGATTTTGTAGTTTTCTTTGTAGAGATCCTTAACCTCTTAAGTTAGAATGATTCCTAGGTACTTGATTTTCTGAGGCACAATTGTGAATGACATTTTTTTATGTCTCTTTACTCTCCCTCACTTTTTGCTTATAGAAAGGCCATGGGATTTTTGAGTATTGATTTTATAGCCTGCAACTTTACTGTACATGTCTATTGTTTCTGGGAGTTTCATAGTAGAGGTTTTAGAATTATCCAGGTATAGAATCATGTCATCTGCGAATAGTGAGAGCTTGATTTCTTCCTTTCCTATCTGGATGCGCTTAATGTCTTTTTTTTTTTCCTAATTGCTATTGTCAAAATGGCAATATTCCCGAAAGCACTATACAGATTCAATGCAATCCCAATATGGATACCCATGAAATTATTCAAAGAAATTGATCAAGCAATCCTGAAACCCATATGGAACAACAAATGCCTCAAATAGCTAAACCAATTCTTGGAGAAAAGATGATGGGAGGCATCATGCTCCCCAACCTCAAACTCTACTACAAAGCGGTAACAATTAAAACAGCATGGTACTGGAACAAAGGCAGAGCTGCAGACCAATGAAACAGGGTGGAATATCCCTACATACCACCACAATTGTTTGAACATCTAATCTTTGATAAAGGAGCAAGAAATATGAAGTGGTGCAAGGAAAGCCTCTTTAGCAAATGGTGCTGGCAAAACTGGACAACCACATGCAAAAAAAATGGGCTCAGATCTCCACCCTATCACCATGTACAAAAGTCGGATCAAAATGGATTAAAGACCTCAACATCAGACCAGAATTCCTAAGGTACATTGAAGACAAGGTCGGTAAAACCCTCCACAATATTGAAGCCAAAGGTATCTTCAAAGCTGAAACGCCACTGGCCAAGTAAGTGAAAGCAGAGATAAACAAATGGGACTATCTTAAAATAAGAAGCTTCTGCACCTCAAAGAAACAGAGACCAAAGAACAAAGATAGCCTACAGAATGGGAAAGGATATTTACCCAATACCCATCTGATAAGAGGTTGATATCAAGGATATACAAGGTACTGGTTGAACTCCACAAGAAGAAAACTGCCAACCCTATCAAAAAATGGGTTGAATGAAATTAGCAGAAACTTTCCCAAAAAAGAAATCTGAATGGCTTAGAGAAAATGCTTTTCATCACTAATCATTAGGGAGATGCAGATCAAAACAACAATGAAATATTATCTCATACCACAGAAACTGGCCCACATCCAACAAAACAAAAATAGCCGGTGTTGGCGTGGATGTGGGGAGAAAGGGACCCTCCTTCATTACTGGTGGCAATGCTGACTGGTTCAGCCCTTTTGGAAAACAATATAGACACTTCTCAAAAACTTAGAAATTGAGCTCCCATTTGACCCAGCAATACCACTCCTGGGAATATACCCCGGAGAGGCAAAACGGTATAGTAGAAATGACATCTGCATTTCTATGTTCATTGCAGCACTATTTACAATAGCCAAAATCTGGAAAAAACCAAATGCCCCAGAACAGATGATTGGTTAAAGAAACCTTGGTACATCTACACAATGGAATACTATGCAGCTGTTAAAAAAAGATAAAGTCATGAAATTTTCCTATAAGTGGATCAACATGGAGAGTGTCATATTGAGTGTAATGAGACAGAAAGAAAGAGACAGACATAGAAAGATCGCACTCATATGTGGAATATAAAGTAGCAGAATGAGACACTAATACCCAAGAGTAGTAGAGATTAGAGCCAGGAGGTCTGACCACAGCTTGGAAACTGGCCTCACATGCTGGGGGAAAAGGCAGCAGAGACAGATAAGGGAACACCTAGTAGATAATATTGGGAGGACCCACCCGGGTTGAAAGCCTTGCACTAAAAGTGGACTATAGACCGAACAAGATGGCCACTCAATACCTCTATTGCAAACTACAGCATCCAACAGGAGAGAGAACAAAAGGGAATGCGCTGCTGTAGAGGCAGGGTGGGGTTGTGAGGGTTGGGGTGGGGGTGGTGGGAGGTATACTGGGAACATTGGTGGAGGAGAATGGGCACTGGTGGAACGATATAAACAAATACAAACATGAACGTTTATGTTTGTAACTGTACCCCACAGTGATTTACTAATACAAATTTTTTAAAAAGCACCATAAAAAGAGACATGACAAAATAACTCAGTGCGATAGCACAGTGGGTACAGCATTTGCCTTGCAGGCGGCTGACCTGGGTTTGATTCCTCCACCCCTCTCGGAGAGCCCGGCAAGCTACCAAGAGTTTCCCGCCTACACGGCAGAGCCTAGCAAGCTACTCATGGTGTATTTGATATGTCAAAAACGGTAGCAACACGTCTCACAATGGAGACATTACTGGTGCTTGCTCAAGCAAATCGATGAGCAATGTGATGACATTGACAGTGATACAGTATATTCATTTATCAACAGAGTAGAAAAATTAATTAATTTTTGTTTGTGGTGGTGTCACACCCAGTGATCCTCAGTGCTTACTCATGGCTCTGCACTCAGGAATTACTCCTGATGGTGTTCAGGGGGTGCCATGGGATGCTGGGAATCGAACCCAGGTTGGCGACATACAAGGTAAACAGCCTGTACTATCACTCTGGCCCCTAAAAAACTTAATTCTTGCTTAATTTCTTTTACATATTGTTGTATCAATGTAGATTAGTATTATTAAAGTTGTTCATTCAATTACTCCAAAATAACAATAACCTCTCTTCTTCAGGAAATTATTTTAATATATTCACTTTATTAATACAAGTAGTTTATTTATAAAAATCATAATAAATATTTAAAGATTATTAGTTCTGGTCAGAATTTGTATGTAAGGATATTGGAAAAAATATAAACTTATGCCCTCAATTTGTTCTCCTTAAGATGGAACAATGCTGAACAGTTCGAATAACCACTTGTAAGATCCTTGAGAATATTTTATCAGCACAAAAATCTATTAAAGTCAATACAAAATAAAAAAAATGGAAAACAGTTATTTTCTCTCATTTAAAAGAATTATTAAGATTTAAAAGAAGGACAGTTGGAATATTAACTATCAAGTGATTGTAAGATATTTTACTTACTTACTTAGTTCATTAAATCAGTTAAATGAGGGGAAAGGTGAGAACCAGAAATAATGGGTTAACAGCATCAGGGTTTCACTTATACCAATGATGTAACATACTAGAGGGATATAGTGACATACCCAAAACACAGATTCAGCAGAACTGAAAACATCAGATTAAACAAGCAAGCACTGAAACTTTGTAGCGTTCCTGTCAACTTGACATGTGGGGGTGGACTGGGAGTTACCATGGGGAGGAAATATGGGAACATTGGTGGAGGGAAGTTGAGGTTGATGGAGGGATTAGTGTTGAATTATTGTATGCCTAAAATGCAACTATTCGTAACTTTGTAAATCATAGCTCTTTAATAAATATTTAAAAATCAATTAAAATCAATTTTGTTCAATTAGTTTTCTTAACATATATTTGGGGAAGTTTCTAATGCATAGATAGATAGATAGATAGATAGATAGATAGATAGATAGATAGATAGATAGATAGATAGCTGTAAATGCATCACAGACTTACAATGCAATTATGACACATTCTTTTATGTTGTTTTTACTACAATGATTGTGGGCTTCACTAGAAATCTTGTTGGACTAAAAAGACTTTAGTAAATGTGATAAAGCAATCTTTAATATACACATACTAGAATATGCTCTGGGTGGTTCTTTGGGCAAGCTAGTTATCAGGTTGTAAAAAAATTCATATGAGAGGCTAAGTAGATAGAGATCTGGGAAGTAAATAAGTCAAATTGCATATCCCAACCTCTTTGAGCTTCTGACTGAACCAGGTATAAACTAAATTATAAATCTGTCAACCACTTGAACAATAATCTTCTGTTAGTCCTTAAGTATCTTTGAATTTTATTAACAATCAGAAATAGTGGAAAGATGCCTGTGAAAATGTATTTTGTAGTGTAGATTTGCATGTGTATATTTGAGGGCATTGTCTTACAGAACTTGTTCCCTGGGAGATGCTGAATATGTTCCTTGACATATTAATTTAGTATGTCTAGGAATGAATTTTTGTATTAAATATGTAATGTTTTATTGCCCTCAGAGACACATTTAGAAATGAGAAATCCTGCAGGGTTTCCCAAGTTATTTTTCCTAAAGCATGTGGCTATGAAGAGCAGGCAAGAGTAAACCAACAGTGTCGTGAGACGCTTAAGGCAATTTCAAGCATCCCTAAGTAATTTCCCACAGAGATGTGATTGAAATCCAGGTTTTCAAAAATGTTAAAATGATTAAACTTTCATCAAATTCTTAAAGGAATAAACAGATCTAAAGAAATTGAGAGTTTATGCATGAATTAAATAAACTTATTGACTTAAGTGAATTGAAAGTTATTATTTATTAAAGAACCCTACATTATTTGGACATTGAAGACACACTTGTATTTTTAAAATTTAAAACAAATAAAGGGACTTGACATCTACTTTACACATATTTTCTTAGAAGTCTGCACTAATTTTTGAATTTTTGGATGAATATAGAAATACATGGGGATGAAAACTGAACAGATAGAAAATATTTTAGCTTATTTCTCAGAATATTACATATGGAATTCTGATATAATATTTGGGTAATGGGTTTTATACATGTAACTATTTTATCTCACAAAGTATAGACTCCTGTGGTAAATTCCACAAGCTTGTCATTAGCATTCCTATGAAAAAGGGAGTAATTTTCCTAATCTTATGTATTTTATAGTCAATACTAAGTGCTTCAAAGCACAAAGGCTTAATTGCTCTAAGACGAAGAAAATTGTTTTAAATGCCCTTACCCATCTTCTTAGAACTGATCACCTTTCTCCAAAGAATTTCTCTAAAAATCTAGGAACACAGCATTGAAACAAGTCCACAATATCACAAGAACCACTGTGCCAATCTCAAGTGTTATTGTGATTTAGATAAGGTATATATTGAGTGGAGTTTTTAACCAAATACTGAATATATACTATAGGGAAATGATAAATGCTTAAGATCATATAGTAATATGAGTTTCAAATTAATAAGTTCAAAGTGTAGCACTGTAGTACTGTCATCCCATTGTTCATCAATTCGCTCAAGTGGGCACCAGTAACATCTCCATTGTGAGACTTGTTGTTATTATTTTTGGCATATCAAATGCACCATGGGTATCTTGCCAGGCTCTGCTATGTGGGCGGGATACTCTCAGTAGCTTGCAGGGCTCTCTGAGAGGAATGGAGGAATTGAACCCAGGTCAGCCACGTGCAAGACAAATGCCCTACCTGCTGTACTATTGCGATAGTCCAAGTTTGAAGTGTAAATGAAAATTTTCTTCCAATGGGAAGAATCAACACAATAATAGGAAGCATAATTGGGAGGTATGTACAAGTCTTAAATGTACAATAATCACACAAAAATGAGAAATTCATATTTTGCATATTCTATTACTACTGAATAAGCAATACTACCTCAGAAGAAAGTTACATAATCAAAAATTATACAATAACAAAAACCCAACATGTAAATAAAACAAATCAATTATACAGTTTAATTAAGTCAGTTTCTGGATAGTTTCTGCATTTGTGTATCCAAGAGAAAATGAGGTCATATGGAGGAATATAATGTGTATGAAAGGATTAGCCCAAGTACTTGGGTATTTGAGATTATTTTCTCAAAATCATGGGTTAATTTAGACATAAATAAATTTTTATTTCTCTAGTTATATTTCATTTTCCTGGTCTGCATGATCACTTCTATTTGAAAAGAAACATGTCCTGGGGTATTCAATTTTGAGGAAAACCGAGTGATAGCACAGCAGGTAAGCACACGGCCAACCCCGGGCTTGATTCTTCCTCCCCACTTGGAGAGCAGGGCAAGCTACCGAGAATATCCCGCCCACACAGCACAGCCTGGCAAGCTCCCCGTGGCATATTCCAAAAGCAGTAACAACAGTCTCACAATGGAGACATTGCTGGTGCCTACTTGAGCAAATAGATGAACGGAATCACAGTGCTACATTGCTATATATATTATATATATATATTTATATTTATATATATATCCCACAAATGAGTGTGGTCAGTATATATCTGTCCTCCTTCTAATTCATTCACTCAGGATGATACTCTCTATGTCAATTAATTTATATGCAAATTTAGTGACTTTATTTTTCCTAATATCTGCATAGTATTCCATTGTGTAGATGTGCCATAGTTTCTTTACCCATTCATCTGTTCTCTGGCACTCAGGTTTTTTTCAGATTTGATTTGGCTATTGTGAATAGTGCTTCAATAAATATCTTTAAAGGTGAAACACCACTGACCAAGCAAGTGGAAGCAAAGATAAATAAATGGGACTACTTCAAACTAAGAAGCTTCTACACCTCAAAAAACAAACAAACAAACAGTGACCAAGATACAAAGACAGTCTACAAAATGGGAAAGTTTATTCATTCAATACCTTTTTGATAAGGGGTTAATATCAAAGAAGTACAAGGCTCTGGTTGAACTCTAAAAGAAAAAAAGATGCCACCACTGAGATGTGATCCCGGGGGCCGCACGCATGTGTGGCCTCTCCGCAGCTGCACAAGCGTGAATCCAGATCCAAAAAAAACTCTTTCGGCATGGGCAACTCCTCGCAGAATGTCTCCAGCCTGAGAACTAAGCCTCGACCCCGTGCCCGCCCAGGAGGGGAAAGGTATTTCTCTCTCTCTCTCGCCTCTTTCTCTCCGGGGATGAAGGGCGAGGTGTCCGCCATATTAAGATGACCACAGATTGGGTTTTCAAGCCTGCAATGATCCAATATCTGGAAGAAATCTCCCTGGACTTTGTGTCAAAGTACAGAAATTCAAAGACCTTATTTGTCTTCACAGTAGGTCTGAATCTAGTGGGGTACTCCTAACAACAATAGTTTGTGTTGAAATATTGAATGTAACCAAAGGAAACAGAATGTAAAATGAAACTTATCAGTTACAAGGTAGGGGGTGAGGGGGGCGGGATGGGAGGTGTACTGTGTGGGTTTTTTTTTTTTTGGTGGTGGTATATGGGCACTGGTGAAGGGATTGTTGTTTCAGCATTTTATAACTGAGACCTAAGCCTGAAAGCATTGTAATCTTCCACACGGTGATTTAATAAAATAAAATTTTTATTTAAAAAAAATAAAAAATAAAAGAAAAAAACATTCAACTCAATACTGTAATGAAAACAGAAGTGCAGATGACATTTCTGCTGTGTATTTTGAGGTGATGTTGCTGGATCAAATGGGAGCTCTATTTCTAGCATATTCAAATTTGAGGAAAACTAAATTTCTTCTCTGAATATATTATGTAAGAATAAAGGATTCATGATAGTCTAGATGTTATTAATATTACTTGCAAACTTCTATTTTCTGAAGACAATTTAAAAGGACAGAAGAGGAATCCAAACAGCACTTTAGGGTTCAAAAGTGATTGGTTCCAGCATTCCAAGTAATACCAAAATCTACAAATGCTCAAGATTTGAAGCAAAATGAGTTTGTATTTGCATGTAATTTATGCTTATCCTCCCATATCCTTTAAATCACCTATATTATATATAATCTCCAAAATAATGTGATTTCTGTAAATTATTGTTATATGGGAATTTTTAAAATTAATAACAAGAAACATTTTTACACCCTCAATATAAAGAAAACTATTGTAGGTGTAACAAGGTAATAAATACTTTCACTCTTCAATTGGTCAAAAATGTGAATGTGGATTCTATTCTGAAAACCTACTTGTTATATATTAAAACTATTACAATGGCATAACTTTAAAGTTGTAAGATATTGGACTCAAAGTTTTTTTTATAAAGAACAAAATATATATATATATATGTTATATGTATGTCTAAAAATAAAAAATTCTGGAAGTATTACTGTGAGGATGACATTGTATAGCCTCTTTTAATACTGCATGACAACCAATAGAACAACCTGTATGCAAAAGTAAGCCACAAAGAACTCACAACAAAACTAAGTCCTAAGCTAGTTGGTTGAGGAAAGAGCTGTTCACCTCACTGACAACTGCATTCTGAAGTGCATTTCATCTACTTATTAACAAATACTTTTGCATATTGTCATATTTCTTTTAAAACTATACCTTGAGAACTGATTATCAAACTGTTACTTGAATGTGGCTAAATAAAACCCACATTATTTTTTTTATTTGGAACACGCCTCGTGGTACTCAGGGCTTACTCCTGGCTCTGTACTCAGGGGTCATTCCAGATAGAATTCAGGAGACTTTATGTGAGGGCTAAGGGTGGAACCTGGGTTGACTGTATGCAATGGGCACATTGATTTTAAAAGGGGCAACACTTGGTAGTTTTTAGTGGTTACTCTTGGCTTTGCACTCAGAAAGAACTCCTAATGGTGCTCATGGGAACATATGTGAAGTTGAGGGTCAAGGCCGGGTCAGCTATGTGTAAGGCAAATACTATCACTCTCATCCCCATTGTTTAAAATGAATGAACATTTTCTAAAATGGCAAAGGATGTAAAATTGAAGCTGCAAAAATTAATACTAAATTAAACAGAATACTTCAATGTAACAGACTGGAGCTCTAGTATACCGGGTAGGGCGTTTACCTTGCACGCAGCTGACCCAGGTTCAATTCCTCCATCCCTCTCGGAGAGCCCGGCAAACTACCAAAAGTATTCCACCCACATAGCAGAGCCTGGCAAGCTACCCATGGCATATTTGATATGCCAAAAACAATAACAACACGTCTCACAATGGAGCCGTTACTGGTGCCTGCTCAAGCAAATTGATGAGCAAAGAGATGACAGTGCTACAGTGCTACTTCAACATAACAATGAGCAACAGTAATATATTTATGGGAGGTAGGAAGAAGAGAATCCAAGAAAGGAAGGAGTAACACCAATGGTACTTTCAACAGAGAACAAACAAACAAAAACTACCAAGACTATCTGTGTCCACGAATAGTATTGGAGTTTTTTGGCATCTGCGAAGTGCCTGGAAATTACTGCCCTGGCTAATACTGCACAAGTTGTAAGGCTTCAGTTATAGTAAACACTTTAATGTTTTATGAAGAAGGTCAGTTCAATAGGCTGCAGTTCAATAATGTTGTTCATTCATCATAACTGCATGCATATACTGACCTTAGCTTTGTCAATATCTTACAAAATCTTGGAATTTAATTTCTTCTTTTTACACAGACTTTAATTTCTTCTTAATTTCCTTGATCACCAAAATAAGTTCAAATTCCTTATTCATGGTAAAAATTCCATGCATATATCCCTTGTAGCCGATATAATTCTATCTCTTATAGTGGATATATTTTTGCATTTATTTGCATGATTAGAAAGTAGGTTTTGTCAGCCACTGAGAAAGAAGAAAAGTGGAATGTCATTATTTAGAGCCTCTGAATCACAGTTGTTATCTCAATGACCCTTTTTGTTTTTGGTTCATTTGCGGGGAGAAGGTGTTCAAGACATTTTCCAGTGTAGCACACTAAAGAAAAGGACTTAACTAGATAATGCTGTGATCACCTCTTATTTAAATAAATATCCCCCACCATGGGGCTGGAGTGATAGCACAGTGGGTAGGGATTTTGCCTTGCACGCGACCAACCCGGGTTCGATTCCCAGCATCCCATATGGTCCCCTGAGCACCTCGAGAAGTAGTTCCTTAGTGCAGAACCAGGAGTAACCCCTGTGTATCACCGGGTGTGACCCTAAAAGCAAAAAAAAAAAAAATCAATCAATCAATAAAAATTCCTCACTTGCCTTACTCTTAAGTGAACAATGTAAAAACAGATCACATTAAAAAGAAACATGCTGTAGTATTTATTAAGATAAATGTGAGAGGATTGGCTCAGCCGACTGAAGTTACTTAAACCCCGCATGCAGTATAGGTATGTTTGCCTTTTACAATGATCCTTGAGGGTTCCTGAATGCCAAGAATATTCTGCTAAATAAATTTTCCATATCTGAATTGTGGCACAGAAACTTCTGTATCAGTTTGGAATGCTAAATTTTCTTCCTTAGAACATGTATATGTATACATACACACACAGCACACAGCACACACACACACACACACACACACACACACACACACACACACACACACATATATATATAGCACTGCACTGTAGCACTGTCATCCGGTTGCTCATCGATTTGCTCGAGCGGGCACCAGTAATGTCTCCATTGTGAGATTTGCTGTTACTGTTTTTGGCGTAATACCCCATGGGTAGCTTGCCAGGCTCTACCATGCTGGCGGGATACTCTCAGTAGTTTGCCGGGCTCTCCGAGAAGGACAGAGGAATTTAACCCGGGTCGACTGCGTGCAAGATAAACACCTTACCAGCTGTGCTACCGCTCCAGTCCAGTTTGTAGAGAAAAATTAAAAAAAAAAAAAATGGAGCAAAGGAGAGAGCTCACAGGGCTGGAGCACGTGGTCTGCTGCGGGAGGCTGGGGACCAAATCCTAGGGATCTCTGACACCGCACGGTTTTCCGAGCACCCCTGGGAGCCACAACCCGGTACAGAGTCTGAATTAGCCACAGCACAACCCTGGGTATTGCCCAAACACCAAAAGGAAAAGAAAAATGGGGGAAAAGAGAATAAGGAGCAGCTGCAAATGTCACACAAGGTAAGAGGAAGCAGTACACTTAGAAAGTTTAGTATGTGCACCGTATGCGGCTGGTTGCAACAAAGGATTTCTAAAATGTGGTCAGTACAGTTTGAGAAAGTTTCACAAATGTGCCTTCTAGCTGCTTGGACCCATTTCCCAACTCGTGGCCCCTGAGTGGACTCAGGAGGGCCTGACTGTTAACAGACCTACAGACACTGTGTCCCAGAACTGGGGGCATATATGTGTTAAGAAAATGAATACGAGAACCTGCCAAGCTCCCCAGGGTGTATTCGATATGCCAAAAACAGTTAACGAGTCTCACAATGGAGATGTTACTGGGGCCTGCTACGGCAGATCGAGCAACAGGAGGACAGTGACAGTGATGGTTATACGTTCTAAGAAAGAAAAAATATATATAAATATATGAGTAAGCATGAGCTTGAAACAACAACAATCAAACTTAAAATGTGCCTGTCAAGAGGCAAGCAGACTGACAATGGCAAGAGAAGTTCAAAATTGGGGTGGAATTGGTGTTGAAACACTGACTCCTGAAACTCATTTATGAAAAACTATATGAATCACTGTGCTTTGATATTTAATTTAAAAAAGACAAAGAAAGCATCAGTGATAAATGGTATTAATCTAAAATGAAGACTCAAAATAAAAGGCAAAAAGATTTATTTAGATTAAATATTTGCAAATTATAGTATATAGTCTCAGGTAAAAACCTAACAAATATGTACCATTAAAAGTAAAAGCTGGATGGGCTGGAGCGATAGTACAGCAGGTAGGGCTTTTGCCTTGCACGCGACCCAGGTTCGATTCCCAGCATCCCATATGGTCCCTAGAGCACCACCAGGAGTAATTCCTGAGTGCAGAGCCAGGAGTAACCCCTGAGTATCGCCGAGTGTTACCCAAAAACAAAAAAAAAATCAAAAAACAAAAGTAAAAGCTTCTAAGAGGAAGATAAGTGATTAAGGAAAACAGCTAATTAGTGTTAGGTAACAGGCTATAGCAACTGGTTATTGATTCGACATCCTACATTCTTTTCATCAAAAATCTACAAGTGTTTGTCTTTATGAACTGAATATCTAATATTCTCCTCGTGGATTCTAAAACAATAGGCTGTGAAACAATTGCTATTTGACTCAGTCCAAAAAGTCTTTTAACTCAGTGCAAACAGACAATAAGGCAGTTTTTTCCACCGACCACCTACAACTCTGACTCTAGTTTAAAATGGCTCTTTTTCTCCAGAATTCAGAGAGAGAAATAATAGCTGAGCTCAAAAAATGCAGACTTGGATTATGTAACAAGGGAAAAGCATTATTACATTAACCGTCTCTAGAGGCTTGAAAGAAAGAGACATTGTTTCTTTACACAATTACCCTGCAGGAAGAAGGGGGAGAAACCATGCTCACCAGGAACAAATCTGCTTTTGGAACCAAAGTCAAAAGCAGTGCTACAAAGTTAAAGAGATTTTGACCTAGCCAACATTTTTCTCACATGATATAATGATAGGCTAGACCAATTATTTTATTTTCTTGCTTTTTGGGTCACACCTGGCAATGCACAAGGGTTACTCCTGGCTCTGCACTCAGGAATTACTCCTGGCGGTGCTCAGGGGACTATATGGGATGCTGGGAATCGAACTCAGGTCGGCCACGTGCAAGGCAAACGCCCTACCCGCTGTGCTCCAGCCCCTAGACCAATTATTAACAATTGAGTAAACCTCTAATAAAAGAGAGACTTTTATCAGGATTTTGTTTTGTTTTGTTTTTGCATTTTTAATGTTGTATGTCCTACAAGAGAAGCAGTTTCTGGGAACTATCCTTTAGTGAACTGTTTGAATATGTAAGAGGCTCCCCGCAGACTTGAAGAAAAGCCTTGAAGAAAAACGTTATGATTCTTAGTTGTTGCTGTTTTCGTTATTAGTTTAGGGCTATACCAGGCGATGCTCAGGAATCACTTCTGACAGAGGTCAGGAAACCATATTGTGGACCAGTGACCCACCCAAATTGGCTGCTTACAAGGTAAGCACCTTACCAGTGGTACTCTCCCTCTGGCCCAGATTATGATCATAGTTATAATGAGCACAGTAGAATCATCCCTTCCATGCCAAAATAAGCTGTATGCAAATGTATATGAAATAAACTATCAGTCTAGAAGAAAGGTGAACTATGGGAGTTGATCGGAAAGATTATGGGATTTAGTGAAGTGCATCAGGTGGATTCAACAAACCCTGATAGATGATGGAAGTTTACAATTCTAGGAAAGGGGTCCAATGAAAATTTTTATTAAATTTTGTATTTAGTGATTCAAAGCTGAATTTGCAAATTCAAATTAGCACTCAATAGTAAGTTGAAAAGTAATTTTCATAACAGAGTTAATTCAGGGACAGAGGAAAGGAATGATGAGAGATGAGCAAAGAATTTCATTTTGAGGTTGAGTTTTGATGCATTTCAGATTTTGAATGTTTATTTTGCATGTTTGCAAATAATTCAAAGGTTTCAAAACAATGAGAAATAATTAAATTTAGCACAATTATTATAAATGTAATACTACGATAATGTAATCAAATTACATATAAATGCAGATATAAACATAATATTGAGAAAAGACTAATGTCAGAAATCATAATTATAATTTACAGTTCTACACTGTAAATATACAAGACTATGCAAAATTAAAATGTGGAGAAGTGAATAATACATATCAGGCAAGTTTACAAAGAAAATAAGTGGTTTCAGGATAGTGATTAAATATAAAGTGATATAAGATGAGAAACAGGATTTAAAAGTGTTGCTAATATTCAAAGTCTTTAAATGGGTACTGTATTATGTAAACCAATGTATAGTGTGTATATTCCTATTCATTCATTCTTACTTTTTTCTTCCTTCCTTTCTTTCTCTTTTGTTCTCTCTTTCTTTCTTTCTTTCTTTCTTTCTTTCTTTCTTTCTTTCTTTCTTTCTTTCTTTCTTTCTTTCTTTCTTTCTTTCTTCCTTCCTTTCTCTTTCTTTCTTTCTTCCTTCCTTTCTTTTTCTTTCTTTCTTTCTTTCTTTCTTTCTTTCTTTCTTTCTTTCTTTCTTTCTTTCTTTCTTTCTTTCTTTCTTTCTTTCTTTCTTTCTTTCTTTCTTTCTTTCTTTCTTCCTTTTTTGTGAGTTGGTGTTCAGTATTGCAACCATATCTGGCAGTGAACAGGACATATTTCTGGTTCTGTGCTCAGGGGTTCTCGTATGGTGGTGTTCAGCAGACCATATGTAGTATCTGGGATCGAATTGGTCGGTCATAAGCAAGGCAGGCCTCTTAATACTATACTATCTTCAGCTCAGTTTCTTAGTTTTTATTTTTAAAAATAATTATATTGAATCACCATGAGAGAGTTACAAGCTTTCATGTTTGGGTTATAATCACAAAATGATCAAACACCCATTCCTCCACTAGTGCACATTCCACACCACCAATATCCCCTGTATACCCCCCCTTTCCCACCCTCCCCTGCCTCCATGACAGACAATACTCCCCATACTCATTCTCTAGTGTTAGGCATTATGACTTGTAACACAGACACTGAGAGGTCATCATGTTTGGTCCATTATCTACTTTCAGCACACATCTCCTATCCCGACTGATTCCTCCAGCCATCATTTCCTTAGTGTTCCCTTCTCTATTCCATCTGCCTTCTCCCCTCTACTCATGAAGCAGGCTTCCAACTATAGGGCAATCCCCCTGGCCCTTATATCTACTGTCCTTGGGTATCAGCCTCCTGTGATGTTATTACATACTCCACAAATGAGTGCAGTCCTTCTATGTATGTCCCTCTCTTTCTGACTCATTTCACTTAGCATGATACTCTCCAGGTCTTTCCATTTATAAGCAAATTTCATGACTTCATCTCTCCTAACAGCTGCATAGTATGCCATTTTGTAGATGTACCAAAGTTTCTTTAGCCAGTCATCTGTTCTAGGGCACTTGGGTTGTTTCCAGATTTTGGCTATTGTGAACAGTATTGCAATGAATATATAGGGACAGATGTCATTACTACTGTGTTCTTTTGCATCATTGGGATATATTCCCAGAAGTGGTATTGCTGGGTCATATGGAAGCTCAACTTCTAATATTTGAAGGACTGTCCATATTATTTTCCAGAAAGGCTGAACCAGTCGGCATTCCCACCAAAAGTGAAGGAGCATCCCTTTTTCCTTACATCCACACCTTCACGGATTGCTTTTGTGTTTTGGGATGTGGGCCAGTCTCTGTGGTGTGAGATCATTTCACATTATTGTTTTGAGTTGCATATCTCTGATGACTAGCAATGTGGAACATTTTTTGTGTGCCTTTTGGCTATTTGTATTTCTTTTTTGAGGATACTTCTGTTCATTTCTTCTCCCCATTTTTGATGGGGTTGGAGGTTTTTTCTTGTAAAATTCTACTAGTGTTATGTATATCCTGGATATTAATCCCTTTTCAGATGGGTATTGGGTAAACATTCTTTTTTTTTTTTTTTTTTTTTGCTTTTTGGGTCACACCCAGCGATGCTCAGGGGTTACTCCTGGCTTTGCACTCAGGAATTACTCCTGGCGGTGCTTGGGGGACCATATGGGATGCCGGGGATCGAACCCAGGTCGGCCGCGTGCAAGGCAAACGCCCTACCCGCTGTGCTATCGCTCCGGCCCCTGGGTAAACATTCTTTCCCATTCTGTAGGTTCTTTCTGTATTTTGGTCAGGTCACTGTTCTTTTGAAATACAGAAGCTTCTTAGTTTGATGTAGTCCCATGTGTTTATGTTTTCTTCCACTTGCATGGTCAGTCCTGTTTCATCCTTAAAGATGCTTTAGCTTCAATGTCATGGAGATTTCTGCCTACATTTTCTTCTATATACCATATAGATTCATGCCTGATATTGAGGTCTTTAATCCACTTTTGTGCCTGGCATTAGACAAAGGTCCGAGTTCATTTTTATGCAGGTAGCTATCCAGTTTTCCCAGCAACACTTGTTGATGAGGCTTTCCTTGTTAACTTCACATTTCTTGCTCCTTTGTCAAAGATTAATTTGCCATATATTTAGGGGTCTGTGACAGGATATTCAACTCCATTCCATTGGGCTGCTGTTCTATTCCTAGCCCAATACCGTGCCGTTTTAATTACTACTGCTTTGTAGTAGAGTTTGAAGTTGGGGAAGATGACGCCACTTATCTTCTTTTTCCTAAAGATTGCTTTAGAGTTTCTTAGTTTTTTTCATTTTTTTAAAATTTATTCTTGTATTGAATCACCATGTGGAAAGTTACAAGCTTTCAGGTTTAAGTCTCAGTTATACAATGCTCAATCACCCATCCCTTCACCAGTGCACATATTCTACCATCAAGAATCACAGTATACCCCCCACCCCCCCACCTCCCCAGTCCCCCACCCCGCCTGTGTAACTGATAAATTTCACTTTACTTTCACTTTACTCTGATTACATTCAATATTTCGACAAAAAAACTCACTATTATTGTTGGAGTTTCTCCCCCCTAAAGTCGACCTGCTGAAAAGAAAACATTTGATAATTTGTTTTCCATTGCTGAGAATAAAGAGGTATGAGGTCGAGTGACCACACTTAGCGGCCTCTCAGTTTTGGGTTTCTGTATTTTAGTATTTTAGTAACTAAGTCCAGAGAGATATCTGCCAGAAGTTGCATCGCTGCCAACTTGTACTTCTCAGTTACATTATATTCCACATATGAGTGCAATCTTTCTACGTCTGTCTCTTTCTTTCTGACTCATTTCACTCAACATGATACTTTCCATGTTGATCCATTTATATGCAAATTTCATGACTTCATGTTTTCTGACAGCTACATAGTATTCCATTGTGTAGATGTACCAGAGTTTCTTTAACCAGTCATCTGTTTTGGGGCACTCTGGTTTTTTCCAGATTCTGGCTATTGTAAACAGTGCTGCAATGAACATAGAAATACAGATGCCATCTCTACTATACCTTTTTGCGTCTCTGGGATATATTCCCAGGAGTGGTATTTCTGGGTCAAATGGAAGCTCAATTTCTAATTTTTAGAGAATCGTCCATATTATTTTCCAAAAGAGCTGAACCAGTCGGCATTCCCACCAGCAGTGAAGAAGAGTTCCTTTCTCCCCGCATCCACACCAACACCGGTTGTTTTTGATTTTTGGGATGTGGGCCAGTCTCTGTGGTGTGAGATCATCTCACATTGTTGTTTTGAGTTGCATCTCCCTGATGACTAGTGATGTGGAACATTTTTTTATGTGCCTTTTGGCCATTTGTATTTCTTTTTTGAGGAAACTTCTGTTCATTTCTTCTCCCCATTTTTTGATGGGGTTGGAGGTTTTTTCTTGAAAAATTCTACTAGTGTTATGTATATCCTGGATATTAATCCCTTATCATATGGGTATTGGGTAAATATTCTTTCCCATTCTGTGGGCTCTTTATGTATTTTGGTCAGGTCACTGTTTTATTTGAGGTGCAGAAACTTCTTAGTTTGAGATAGTCCCATTTATTTATCTCTGTTTTCACTTGCTTGTCCAGTGATGTGTCAGCTTTGGAGATACCATTGGCTTCAATGTCGTGGAGGGTTTTGCCAACCTTGTCTTCAATGTACCTTAGGAATTCTGGTCTGATGTTGAAGTCTTTAATCCATTTTGATCTGACTTTTGTATATGGTGATAGGTGGAGGTCTAATCCATCATATCAACAAAAGAAAAGATAAAAATCATATAATCATATCAATAGATGCAGAGAAAGAATGTGACAAGATACAGCACCTGTTTATGATGAAAACGCTCTCCAAAATGGGTATAGAAGGGTCCTTCCTCAATATAGTCAAAGCCGTTTATCACAAGCCTATGGCAAGCATCATCCTCAATGGGGAAAAACTAAGAGACTTCCCTCTAAGAACAGGGACAAGACAAGGATGCCCACTCTCTCCACTTCTGTTCAATATAGTACTGGAAGTACTTGTAATAGCAATTAGGTAAGAAAAAGATATTAAGGGCATTCAGGTAGGAACAGAAGAAATCAAGCTCTCACTATTCACAGATGATATGATACTATACCTAGAGAACCTTAAAACCTCTACTAAAGAGATGACATCTGCATTTCCATGTTCATTGCCGCTCTGTTTACAATAGCCAGAATCTGGAAAAAACCAGAGTGCCCGAAAACAGATGATTGGCTAAAGAAACTGGTATGTTTACACAATGGAATACTACGTAGCTGTCAGAAAACATGAAGTCATGAAATTTGCATACAAGTGGATCAACATGGAAAGTATCATGCTGAGTGAAATGAGTCAGAAAGAAAGAGACAGACAGGCGCTTCCTGCCCCCCAGCACTGCCACGGCCGCGGAGCCGCGCCGTTCCCGGGCCCGGACCTCCCTGGCCGCTGCCGTCGCCACAGGAGCTGGTGAGTGGTCCGCGCGGCCCCTGGCACCGTAGGCTGGGGTCCCGGGTTGGGGGGGGCGGCCCGTCGGGGAGGGCGGGGCTGGCCCGTGGCGGGGTCGTGCCCCGGGTGGGGGGCGCCTGGGCGAGGGCGGGGGGCGGCGGGCGCCCCAATAAAGAGTGCTGTGACCGAAAAAAAAAAAAGAAAAGAAAGAGACAGACATAGAAAGATCACACTCATATGTGGAATATAAAGTAGCTGAGAGGTACAAGCTTACAATGTTGTGATTCCTGGCAGACATTTCTCTGGACTTAGTTACTAAAATACTAAAATACAGAAATCCAAAACTATGCTGCTGCTAGTGTGGCCTCCTGACCTCATATCTCTTAATTCTCAGCAATGGAAAACAAATTACCAAATGCTTTCTTTTCAGCAGATCGACATTAGGGGGGAGAAACTCCAAATCAATAATAGTGAATTTTTTGTTTAAATATTGAATGTAATCAAAGTAAAGTGAAAGTAAAGTGAAATTTACCAGTTACACATGCGGGCTGGGAGGCTGGGGAGGTGGGGGGAAGGGGGGAGGTATATCGTGATTCTTGGTGGTGGAATATGTGCACTGGTGAAGGGACGGGTGTTTGAGCATTGTATAACTGTGACTTTAACCTGAAAGCTTTGTAACTTTCCACATGGTGAATTAATAAAAGAATTTTAAAAAAAGGGTAAAAAAATAAACTTTCTTAAAAAAAACCTCTACTAAGAAACTCCTAGAAACAATAGACTTGTATAGTAAAGTTGCAGGCCATAAAATCAATACCCAAAATCTGTAGCTTTCCTATATGCAAATAATGAGATAGAAGAAAGCAACATGATAAAAGCAATCCCGTTCATAATTATGCCTCAAAAAAATCAAGTACCTCGGAATCAGCTTAACTAAAGAGGTAAAGGACTTGTATAATGAAAACTACAAAACGCTACTTCAGGAAATGAAAGAGGACATGAAAAAATGGAAAGACATAACCTGCTCACGGATTGGAAGAATTAATATTGTCAGAATGGCAATTCTCCCCAAAGCATTGTACAAATTCAATGCAATCTCTATAGGGATACCCTTGACATTCTTCAAAGAAATGGAGCAAGCGCTCCTGAAATTCATATGGAACAATAAGCCCCCACGAATAGCTAAAGCAAATCTTGGGAAAAAGAAAATGGGAGGAATCAACCTCCCCAACTTCCAACTCTACTACAAAGTGGTAGTCATTGAAACAGCATGGTACTGGAACAAAGGCAGAGCTGCAGCCCAATGGAACAGAGTTGAATACTCTGACACACACTCCCAAATATATGATCATCTAATCTTTGATAACCGAGCAAGAAATGTGAGGTGGGCCAGGAAAGCATGTTTAACAAATTGTGCTGGAAAAACTAGAGTTTTAGTTTTTAACCCTGTCAATAGATACCTGTTTTATAAAAGTGTGAGTGCTCCATTTGGATGCGAAGGAAATGTCATGTAACATAATGGAGATATGTATTATCTAGATATAGAATGAAGATGTGACCTCAACATTGTGTCAGTCAGTTCCTGCTCCATGACAGCTTGAGAGCCAATCAGAGGAGAGCCCTGAGGCCAAGAAAGAGCTTTGTTGGGGCTAGAGTGATAGCACAGTGCCTAGAGTGTTTGTCTTGCACGTGGCTGACCCAGGTTCAATTCCCAGCATCCCATATGGTCTCTGAGAACCGCCAGGAGAAATTCCTGAGTGCAGAGCCAGGAATGACCCCTGTGCATCTCTGGGTGTGACCCAAAAAGAAAAAAAGAATTTATCGACAACTGGCAGATTGAATGAAAGATGGCCCATTAATATCCTCAAAGCAATTAAATTAACTTAAATATGGCAATAAGATACAGGCTTCTGTTTAAGTTTTACCCTGTCACCCTTAAGGAAAAGATTAAGGAACCATTTTAAACATTGTTAAAACCAGATAGATTTTATGATTCCTATTTTTGAATTCAACTTTTAGTTTTTTTGCCTTTGCACCACTTTATTTAATACTTAATTTCTATTTTCCTATTTCACTGCTCTGTATGACTTCTCAGAAAAACACAGAAAAGAGGTTAAGAAAGGTAAAACCCAGAATTTTTCAGATTGAAATAGTCATAATAACTCTATCATAAGTCCCTAATTCAGAGCCAGAACATTATTTAAATTCTGCTCTGGAAAAAGAAAAAGAAAACTTATTTCTGGACTACTGCCAAGTTTCTATTTGTAACCACATACTACTTCTGTGATTTTTATGCCACCACCGTTTTGAAAATCATTCCTGCAGATGTTGATTCCTGCTTTATAGACATTTAAACCAAACTGACTTCCTAATTTGCATAGCTGTCAACAAGTCTTGCTTTAGTGTAATTTCTGCCAGGGCAGTCCCGCCAGTAAATGGAACAGTGAGAATGGGTTTTACTTTCAAGTGACTGTGTAACCCAAGATCTAAGTAATTACAGTATAATTTTAAATAAATTTAGGGTGAACTATCTTACAGAATGAATATACAGTATAAAGAAAAATCACTTTGCGAGAGACAGGTTTATGTCATTCTAGAAGGCTCTGAAATCGGATGTGCAATAATCTGGGCAACACCCATCAGAGAGCAGCAGGAATGACATTCAAAGCGAGCATTTCGACTACCTCATCAAAAATGTGCTGAAATGACAACAGCGAATGTGTATTAAAAGTTTAATTTAGTCTCCTAAGTGACCTTGATCATTTGATTGGATGCTATGTGAGAGAGTGTTTTTAAGTATATTATGAATGCCTAAAGCAGGAGATGGGGGAAAATATCTTCAGATCAGCTACCCTTAAGATTTCTTGGATTAGGAAAGAAATGAAAAAGACCAGTTTGACTCATTAATAATTCAGCATCTTTCTGATTTTAAAATCCCTTCCAGTCAAAATCTTGACTTTCTTTTTTTTCTCCAAAAAAACTTATTAGTGAGAGCTTTGAGGCATTAGTGAAATGTTTATAAAGACTGTTTCTTTTATTTGTGTTAAAACTGTGCCCTTCCATATGCCTCACTCATTTGTCTGAAAACTCCAGACTGCCCGGCACCTGCATGTAGTAGATCCTTCTGTTATTGATTTTTCTTTAGCTTGCTGCCTTGCTGTTAGTTTGCTAATGCACATTAAGTAACTCAGATGAAAACTATTTCATATAACCTACGGATAAATTGCTTGACTTTTGATTTTCTATTTTATTTCTGTTGATAAAACTGTTACCTAAAGTCTTTTAGATGCTTCTTGGTTTTCTAAGCTTATAGAAAAATAAAACCCTGTATTAAAAATACCTGATGTCACAAATTTTATTCTACTAAAAGTCATGTATACATATCTTTCATTTAATTTTATTTCATTTTCACTGTCTCTGAACGCTGTTACCCTTATTTTAACATGACTATAAGTCATATCACATAACAAAACGTGAAAATATTCGATTAGTCAGATGTTTATGTGTAACATATAAGTTCTTCTAAACAACTGAGAATCACTATTTCATTTAAGTGTTACCCTCTAAGCACTGATAGGTCAGAAATTATACACCAAATTTTTGTTGTTGTTGTTGAACAGAAACCTCTACCTGTCAGATGCATTCTACCTAATGCATTTTACATACAAACATAGGCATCTATGGTACAGAAAATGTTATATGGATGACTGTGTTATGAAATGTGATTGCAGATGTAATTTTGCCCACATATATGGAGTGAGCCCAGTCATCAGAAAGGGGCAATATCTATTCTGTTATCCAAAATGATTGAAATTAGATCAAGCAGTATATAGGAAAATGTGCTGGATCAGAAAAAGTTTACCATTGGAATAGCCTTTTAAAAAGTGTAAAATATTTAAGAATGGTGTGGTAATAATAAATTATGTTGCATGTTTGCATGTAAGGTTTTGTTTTATATACATACACACACACACACATATATATACATATATAGTCAGAGCAAAAGTTAAGGAAGATTTTTTTAACCAGATATTTATTTCACAGTTCTTAAAGATTTCCATCTAATGCAAGGAATTTGATCTAAAATATTCTGGTGGTTTTCATTTTTAACTTGTGCTATGATACTTTTTTACAGTTTTATCTTCCCTTACGGATTGCAAGAATCTTGAGGATTACATCAGTATCTAATTATTTTTGCTTGACTTCTTGCTCAACCCAAACACTGTACAGCATGGACTTAAATTTAAATGAGCAAGCTGTAGCATATGGGATAATATGCATAGCTTGTTTGGAATTAGATATTTTATGTTTTTAAAGGGAGCTGGAGCAATAGCACAGCGGATAGGGCTTTTGCCTTGCACGCAGCTAAACCGGGTTCAATTCCCAGCATCCCATGTGATCCCCCAAGCACCACCAGGAATAATTCCTGAGTGCAGAGCCAGGAGTGACCCCTGTACACTGCCGGTAGGACCCAAAAAGCCAAAAAAATACTACTACTACTACTACTACTACTACTAATAATAATAATAATAATAATTTTAAAAAGTAAAGCTTATCATAAAAAGAATTTTAGGTGTAATTGCCATTCTTACTTTACTTTCCCAAAATGTCCATGATAGGCATTCAAAAGTTACTATTTCTCCAACTTCTTTACCACATAGTCATCCTAGTTCTAAAAGAAAAGCATTAATCAATAATACATCAGTGATAACCTCTATTTCACTGTTTCCCTCTACACTGCATATTATAATCTCTTTCAGTAATACACAATTCTGTGCAATCCTCAGACAAGTCTAGACATATCACAATGGCAAAATCCTATTTGTTTTCCTGAGCCACCTGACCCTCAGTCTGTGTTTATTTTTAGACATAGAGCTTATATCTGAGAGGAGGAAATCTAAATCTTTCAAATGCTCTCTTTATCTGCCAGCCCTCAGGTAAGCACGCAAATGAAAAACCACAAATAATCACATTTATCACAAAGTAATACATGAACTGACAACCCTTTAAAAATTGGTATTTAAGCAACCTTCAAATGGGAAGCTTGAGAATTCATTATGTTTCTAGGTTGGGATACACTGATCTATTGGAAGCAGTTGTGTTGTCTTCTTGTTTTATCTCTACTTGATTATACAAAAGTCACAATTCCTTTAAGTGTGTTATTTTCTTCTTCATTTATTTTTGTTGAAGGTTAAGAAGGTAGATTTTGTTGTACTTTGTTGTATAGTAAATTAGATGGGCCTGGGTCCCTTTTAAATGTCCAGGCCTCTCCTTTGCCCAAGTGTGATGTCACTCATTCTATCTTATCATGTCTGATCCAGTGTATGATCTCTGAACTCTAGTTGCAGAGATATTTTCTCTATTAAAGACTTTTTAATAATGAAAAAATAGTTAATGCATAATCAGAATTTTCAAAGTCAAAATCTTTGTAAAAAATATAATAACATAGATACTTAAACACTTATAGATACATTGCAGATTTCAGTGTTTCTGATATTAGGGTTAGGGTATTTCTAAATGGTTTATATCTCATATTATCTGGCAGAATCTCTTGCCCTCATGCCAGGCTGTCTTCATGGGGTCCTCTCGGAAGGGGTCGAGTTGAGTCTTCCTCCCAGCCCCAAGAAGAGCCCTGGAAGCCGAAAACCTCCAGAACCCAGTCACGGCAATGTCCAAGGCCCCTCTTCACACGTTCAGGTGAGCTTCACCCATGAAGGAACCGTCAGAGGAACCCAGGTATGCAGGGCCTGTGGCTGAGATCTCCAAGCCTGCTGGGATCTGGGATCTGGGATCAGGACTGGGCCTCCTCCACCCAGGTCCCCATTTTTCCAGTAGCTTGGCAGCCACACCCACAAACTGCCCCTGGTGCCATGTAACCTCATCAATGACCAAGACCCAGAGACATAAAGCAAAGCTCCCGGAAGAGAGCGATACAGAATCTCGCATGGCAGAGCCTGGCAAGCTACCCATGTCATATTTGATAAGCCAAAAAAAAAAAAACAACAATAGTGAAGTCTCATTCTCCTGAACCTGAAGGCAACAGGGATGAATGGAGACATTACTGATGCCCGCTCGAACAAATTGATGAGCAAAAGGGCTACAATGACAGTGATTATTTGGAAGCACAAATAGTTGCCATTTTTCTTTCTGGAATCTCTCTGCTTTTTAATCAGATTTTAAAATATCAAGAAAGATGATATTAAAAAGCTTATAGTGCAATTTTATAAAAATAACAACAACAAAACAGACTTTATAAATGGTAAATTTCAGGAGGTGTGACACTTGGTAAAATAAGAATTACAACTTGGTAAAATAAGAATTGATACTACAAAAAATAGCATGAAATGACTAAAGCTCAGTCAAAAATACTAACAACACTTCTCTATACCTTACATACTAAGACTAACATTTCCATTTCCATTAAGAAGCAACAACAGTGCCTAACTGGTATAAGAGGCTTCCTTAAAAATTCACATAACAGAAACTTGGAAATTCTTTATAATAGCATTTGCTATATTAGGTTCAATCATGCATTTATTTATTGAGTTTCCTTTTGCCTAAAGGCTCCTTGCAACAAAGAGGATATTCTATTAACTTTTTATATTATCTAAAATGTTATGTAGAAACTGAGGAAGGAGGGACCAAATCTCTAATGCATCAGCTTACAGACGTTTATTATCGTGGCAAAAGAGCTGAAAGTCTTTGGTCCTCCTACAAACCTTATTTACATAAAAGACATGTATGAACTATTATCTCAAAATCCCTTATGAAAGCACCCGGGATCTGATCAGCTATCCCACTGTAAGCCACACCCTCATTCGCACACACAGTCTAGTCTTTCCAACTGGATGATCTAGTAGCCATACTCATTCAAATAGCAGAAACAACTACAAAGTTGTTAACTAAAAGGACTGCAGCACAGAATAGCTCTCATGATTGACATACTAATGCTTCACGTGATCCAGGAGAACCTGCAGATTGTTAGTATAGGCTATAATAGTCTCATAAATAAATTTCAATTTCAGAGTTGTTTCCTATTATTGTTCATCCAAAGTTGCATTGATGATATTGCTATTGCTATCCAAAGTCTAAGTCTAAAATATGAAAACAATCTCCGTCTTTGTTTTTGTTTTTTGTTTTTGCTTTTGGGGTTACACGTGGCGATGCACAGGGTTTACACTTGGCTCATACACTCAGGAATTACTCCTGACAGTGCTCGGGGGACCATATGGGATGCTGGGAATCGAACCCGGGTCAGCAGCGTGCAAAGAGAACACCCTACCCACTGTGCTATTACTCCAGCCCCCAATCTCTGTCTTTGGATAGTTAAATATATAGATGCATTCATAAGAATGACAATTTCTCTTTTTTTAATTGAATCACCGTGAAAACAGTTACAAAGCTTTCAAGTTTAAGTCTCAGTCATACAATGATCAAGCACCTATCCCTTCACCAGTGCACACATTCTACCACCCCCACTCTGCCTGTGTGGCAGATGATTTTCACTTTACTCTCTTTACTTTGATTATATTCAATGTTTCAACAGAAAACCCACTATTATTATTTGGAATTTTCCCCCAACAATCAGACCTGCCAAAAACACATCATTTGATAATTTGTCTTCTATTGCTGATAATGAAAAGCATATGATGCTTTGAATTTCTGGTATTTTAGTAATCAAGTCCAGAGGTATTTCTTCCAGCAGCCACTGCATTCTGAGATTGGTTTGTGTTCCTCTGGGATTATGGCTGTTCAGGGGTGAAGGAGTCATTTGTGGGTAGCCACTTGGGGTCTCATCTGGGAAGGGAGCAGAGCCAGTTCCACACCCCCATGGTGAGATTTCCCACATTCCATCACTACAAACTCTGTCCAATTGGCTCTTAAAGGTGGTGGTCGCCATGCTGCCCCAAAGGGGAAAAGGCCGAGGGACTAAAACCCCTCCCATCACAGGACAGCACGGGGCTGTAGCTTAGTTCACAGTCCAGGAGCATTTCTTGCCAGTAGCTGCTGTGTTCTGAGATTGATTTGTGTGTCTCTGGAATCATGGCCACTTAGGAGTGGAGGAGCCATTCATGGGCGGCCACTTGGGGTCTCGTCTGGGCTGGGAGCAGAACAATTCCCTTTTTTTGCATGATTATTTTATATAGTTTTTTATTTAATAAAATAAACATCTGTGAAGCTGGAGAGCAATAGCACAGCGGGTAGGGCGTTTACCTTGCATGTGGTCGACCCGGGTTCGATTCCCAGCATCCCATATGGTCCCCTGAGCACCACCAGGAGTGTTTCCTGAATGCAGAGCCAAGAGTAACCCCTGTGCATCACCAGGTGTGACCCAAAAAGCAAATAAATAAATAAATAAATAAATAAACATTTGTGTACTACTGTATAAGCAACCTATTATTTCCTTTGTTTTACCATTATAAAGATAATATAAGTTTGCTGTTAAAAATAGTGAGGTAGTGAGGTAAAAAGAAAGAGCAGAAAATAATACTATTGTTTCACAGAAAAAAAGATACTTATTGGTCAATGTGATATTTTGCTATGGTTAAGTTGTAACATTTATTTATACTATAAAGCAAATGGTTTATTATACCCACTGATTCAACAAAAACTACCTAGCACCTACCTTCTGACAAATAGTCTTCTGTGAATTTGCAATACAGCAGTAAAAAAATGGAAACTATTTTTGTCTTGTCCACATTCAGCTAAATGTCTGAGGCCAACAAAATTAAGCAAATTCTATGAGTAAAATCACTGTCACTGTCACTGTCATCCTGTTGCTCATTGATTTTCTTGAATGAGCACCAGTAACATCTCCATCGTGGGACTTGTTACTGTTTTTGGCATATCGAATATGCCACGGGTAGCTTGCTAGGCTCTGCCGTGAAGGCGGGATTGTCTAGGTAACTTGCTGGGCTCTCCAAGAGGGGCGGAGGAATCAAAGCTGGATTGGCCGAGTGCAAAGCAAACGCCCTACTCGCTGTGCTATTGCTCCAGCCTGTAAGTAAAGTAAGTAAAGTAAAGTAATATAATGAAAAGAAATTAAGCATGGAACATGATAAGAAGCTAGAGAAAGAGAGGGAGTTTAAAATGTTGTAGTCAAAGATGGACTGACAAGGGGCCACAGTCAGTTTTGGCATTGAGGGGCATGCCTTGATTCCATCACTGGGATTACATGATCTATCAAAAATTGTTGGATAGATCCCTCAAGGTCCCTGAGATCTACTGGTGTGGCTCAGGTCATCTCAGGCATCAGCCCTGCATATTCAGGCCTCATACTAAACTACCAGTCTGGCTGTCAAGTAACCTCAAGTCCCCTAAAGACTGCCTTAGAGACACACCCCTCCCTCTTCCAGTTAGCCCCCCACCACCACACAGAGCAATGACAGAAAGAAGATGTAACTAAGAAGTCCACTTTTGAAAACTCCACTTTTGGAGGAAGAGACAGAATAAGTCCCAGGGAGATGTGAAAGTAGAAAAGCAATCACAAGAAAACAGAAGGGAGTTTAGAGTGGCAGTTGAGATAAGCTTTAGTACCAGTCCTTCACGTTGTCCCACAGACATGGCAGACAGACAGACATTGTTGCAGATAAAATCTGAGCCTCTGAATTAAAGATCTTATAGTACAAGGGGAAAAGGCAGCTGAGATAGAGAAGGGGACACCAAGTAGAGGATGTAGGGAGGACCCATTCAGGTTGGAAGATGCGAGCTGACAGTAGACTATAGACCAAACATGAAGGCCACTCAATGACTCTATTGCAAACTATAACACCCAAAATGAGAGAGAACAAAGGGGAATTCCCTGCCACAGAAGCAGGGTGGGGTGGTGGGGGATGGGGTATGGGTGGTGAGAGGGATACTGGAATCATTGGTGGAAGTGAATGGGCACTGGTGGAGGGATGAGTAAATGATCACTATATGAATAAAATGCAAACACAAAAGTTCATAAGTTTGTAACTGTACATCACAGTGATTCTCTAATAAAATTTTTTTTAATTTAAAAAAATTTTGAAATATATAAAAAAAGATCTTATAGTACAAATCCACACTGATTCTTAAAGACCACCATTGAGTTTAGAAGGCTGTGGGAGGAAAAGGTATTAAAAATGCAGCAAAGCTCATAATTTTAGGGTTTTTTTATTATTTAGCATGTAGTTGATTTGAAAACCATTCTTTTAAGGGCTGTTTATTCTGCTGTTTTCCTAAAGGTTTGCTATTATCATCTTCTCTTCCTTTTTTCTTCCTCATTTACTGTGATCAACTGATATATATATATATGTGTATAGATAGATAGATAGATACAGATACTATATAGATTAGCTGAAATTATTGAGGGCTGAACCTGAATACAAAAAATTAGCTATGATTATGAAAATTTTCAAAGTTAATATAATGTTCATTTTGATTATCCAGAACTTCCAGGGCTCTGTTAGAATTAAAGTCACAAGTTTAGTAAGAGATCAGTTCTTAAAAAAAAAGAGAGCTTTCCGGCCCCGCGCGAGATCGACCCCGGAGGCAACTGAACCACTTTGGACACGAGCGGCGCCCCCAAAATGCCTCCAAACTGTGTGCTCGGAGCTACTGGCCCAGGCGCTGCCAGTGAGTGATGCAACTACCAAAAGAATTTTCCCTGGACTTCATATAGAAATCCAAAACCGCGCGGCTGCGATAGACCGATAGCAGCCTCGCAACATGTGTAAATGTTCCTTTTTGGCAGGGCTTACCGTGGGGGGAAACTCCAAACAATAGTACTGAGTTTTTTGTTGAAGGGTAAAAGATTGTAGCGATAGAATTTTAGGCAGAATTTTCCCTGGATTTTATATAGAAACCCCAAACCGCGCGGCCGCGGCAGCCTAATGTCATCTAATCATCGGCAATATGAAATGGTTCCTTTGTAATGGGTTGGACTTTGGGGGGACCATAATAGGGTTAAAGTTTGTAGCGACGTGTAATTTCTGGCTGTACTTTCCCTGGACTTTATACAGAAATTTAAAGCCGCGAGGCCGCTGCCATGGCCGCGCAACCTATTGTCATTTAATCATCACCAATATGAAATGGTTCCTTTTTAATGGGTCGGACATTGGTGGGAAATCCTAACAAGAATAGTAAGTCTTTTGCTGAAATATTGAAGGCTACCAAAGTGGTAGCCATCTCTATAGACTGAACTAAGCCATATCCCCACGCCAGTTGAGAAGAAATATCCTTCTTTCTCGGGAAGAAACGCAGCGTGGCCTTAACCATAGTATGATGTCCATTAAGCTGACACGGACCTGGTGGCGTGGGAATGGGATACAAGGGAATAAATTATTATGTACTTGGAACAGCGGGACGCTGGTGGAATCTCGAGCCGGGGCCGATACCAGCGTATTACTTTTGGTCCCAGAAACTGCTTGCAGACATTCTACCAGACTATCAACTAAGCCAGAGCCCCACGCCTGCTGATGACGGGAAGTAACCATCTTTTTTGGTTTGTTTTCCCTTTGTCAGGCAGCGTGGTGATTACTAAACAGGCATGAACTCGGTGGCGCGGGACGAGGGGGGAAAAAAATAGAAAAGTTATATAACAAACAGCGGGACTTAACATCTCTACATTCTCAGCAATGGAGAGCCATCAAATGCTTCCTTGACAGTGGGACTGTCTTTTCTTTTTTGGGCGGAAACCCTAGCAACAATAGTGAGTTATGTGTTGAAACATGGACTGTAACCAAGATAAAGCGTAAACGAAGTGAAACTTATCACTTACAAGGGCGGGGACTTGGGGGAGCGGGAGGGGGCGGGAGGTATAATGGGGTGGTTGGTGATGGAATATGGGCACGGGTGAAGGGAAGGGTGTTTGAGTATTGTATAACTGACATAATCCTGAGAACTATGTAATCCTCCACATGGTGATTCAATAAAATTTAAATTTAAAAAAAAAGAGAGATCAGTTCTTTATAGTTCTTCAGTCATAGGTATAGTGCATAGTATAAGCAGAAAGAGATCAGAAGTAGAATCAGTGTATTAGTGGAGTTTGATGAAGTGAAACATAACTAATTTGATGTTGCATCCAAGGAACTGAATATAATTAATTACTACTTGCCATGAAGTTTAAGACGAGTTAGAAAGAATGTGAGAGAACAGAATGATAGGATGAAAATATAAATGTTAAAATCAATGAATTTTATATCTCAGGGAATTCTAGGCCTGTTAAATTCATATTTTTTTATAAAAGAGGACTGGAAGATGATTAAAAAGTATGATATTTGAAACTGAGGTAGTAGAGGGCATGTAAACATTAGTAACACATCAGTTGTCATTTGAATAATAACCATAGCCTCCAATTTGTTTTGTATAACCCTCTTTGATTCTATGATATATTTTTCCTACCTGCATAATATGAGTAAGCTATAGTAACCAATTTCCCACCCCAAAGATGCAATATTTTCTGTTATAGGGCTTTAGTCTTACTCTCTCTTGACCAGTGAGCATCTCCAAATTTATAAATGGACAACTCAAGAAAAAAAATATACACATTACTCTAACCACTTAATTTAAACCCATCTATTCAATTGCCTGCATAGAGGAAGAATGTACATACACATTTATTTTTTATATCATATTTTGCTTTCCTTGAGCCACTTAAAATGATTTTAAAATATTTTAAATTTAAAAGAATAATGTTATGACTGGGGCTGGAGTGATAGCACAGTGGGGAGGGCATTTGCCTTGCATGGGGCCAACCCAGGTTCAATTCCTCTGTCCCTCTCGGAGATCCCAGCAAGCTACCAAGAGTATCCCACCCACAAGGCAGAGCCTGGCAAGTTCTCTGTTATGCCAAAAACAGTAACAGTGGCAGTCCTCATTCCTCTGACCCTGAAAGAGCCTCCAATACACCATTGGGCTAACAGTAGCATGCAACAGGGTAGAATGGAGATGTTACTGGCACCCACTCGAGCAAATCTATGAGCAACGGGATGACAGTAATGACAGTAATGAATGTTCTGACTAACTTCCTAGATATTTGTCTAAAGAGAATGTTAGATTTTGATTGGTAAGATGCCCTATCTAAATTCTCTCTGTGGCAAAATAGGCCATCAGGAAAATCAATGAAATCAATGAAAAAGAGCAAACATTTGAAAGTTCTTAGATTCTTGTTCACTCCCTTTATGGCATCATTGACATAATTTGTATTTCTGTTAAGAAGCTTATTAAAAATTTTGAAAATTATAAATACCATTCTTTTTATTCCACATTTACCATATTTATTGTTTACACAAAGGTGAACTGCCAACAAAAATCCAGTTGTTGACTAAATTATCTAAAATATACATATATGCATTGGTGTATGATTATTTACAGTGTACGTATATGTATATATAATTATATGAAATATACATATATATAATTTTATTCCGTCAGAAAATAAGATTGCTCTTCTTGTTCCGACAGGTGCAGTAACTTGGAACACCTAGAGCAATTACATAAACACTGTTGTTGCCAAAATATTATAGCATTATATGACCTTAATATTATTAAAATCTTATATAGGGGCTGGAGCGATAGCACAGTGGTAAGGGCTTTTGCCTTGCATGAGGCCGACCCTGGTTTGATTCCCAGCATCCCATATGGTCCCCTGAGTACCGCCAGGAGTGATTCCTGAGTTCATGAACCAGGAGTAACCCCTGTGCATCGCCGGGTGTGACCCAAAACAGCAAAAAACTACATAAAATAAAATAAAAAATAAATTTAAAACATCTTAGATAATAAAAATAGATCAAAACTTAATTGTTTTACTTACAAACTTCTGGAATTGTATTTCAATTCTGCTATAGTTGTTTGTGTTTTTTGTTTATATTTGTTTAAAGGCCACAATTGGTGATCCTCAGTGTTTACTTCTGGTTCTGTGCTCAGAAATCACTCATGGTGCTCAGGGGAGAATACAGTATGTTACGACTGAACATCAGTAGACTGTGTGCAAAGGAAATGCCTTGCCTGCTGTTTTATCTCTCTGACCCCTCTTAAAGATTTTTAACCTAGAACATCTGATATGCATTTAAGAATTAAGTTCTTTTTAAATAGAATTAGTATAAAATGCTAAAAGAAACCACAGACTTCCTTTTTTTCTAAGAAGAAAATATATATTTTAAATGTCACCTTGCTTATTGTCTCTTGATGCATTGATTTTAGAAAAGTGAGCAAATATTTTATAGTAGTTGTTCTCAAAAATAAATGAGTTTGAAAGTAGGTTTTTATTGCCCACTTGAACAGAATGAATTCTAGCCCATAGAATGAAATAGAGTTTACAGGTGTAATTTACATGGGCATTAAATTGGTAAGACTCACAGAATTCTCTCATCTGACAGCTTTGCTTTCCAATATGAAACACAATCTTTGGATCATGTTTGCTCCCTTTCTGATCGTGCCCAGATGAAAATTCAGTCTTTCAAACTAATAAAATTTCATAGTCTGGACATTAATGTCTCATGTCAAACTGAATATAAGGGCTATGAAGTCCCTTCTTGGAAACCTTACTTTTCATTCAAATCTGGTAAATTTTTCAAAAGATTGCCAAATGCTCAAAGTTGTTTTATTTGCCTTTTGATGCCCAATCTATTTTCTTAACATAGTTAAATTTTTTTACAGTGGAAGTGGAAGGGAGTGGAGAGGTGCTAGGTCAACAGGTTAGTTTAACAGGTTCTTTTAAATCTTGCCCAACAAATAGTCAACAAGTAAAATTGATAATGGAAATGTTTGCCATTGGGAAATACTAAGATATCAAGGTGGGGAGGTAGGGGAACAACTAACAGTTGGACAGACCTGTAGCCTCTTTTTGATTCTTCGTGAGTGCTTAGGCAGATGTCAGGAAAACAACAAATCTCATCAACCAGCAGGAGAATTAAGGAAAGTCAAAGGCACATAGAGCCACTAGAATATGGTCTTCAGAGGCAAACTTTGGGCCCCAAGAGACAGAGTAGAGTATCAGTGACAGGCCGGGATGACTGCAGAATAGTGGTAGACATTGAGAGACAAAAACTAATGAGATACCTACCAGCATGGACCTTAGTGAACATAGCCAGCTAGTGACCAGCTCAGCCCAATTTGGACTATGTGGGAACCAGAGGGGAGCCATGGAGGAACCAGTGAGGAACCAGCTTGAAGCTTGGACCCAGAACACAGAGGACCCCAAACTACCCTCTAACGCTCTGAACATATTTATACATATATATGTATATATATGCATATGTATATAACAATAATTTCACAAGCATCTGAAGTTCTGTAAGCAAATCTGTTGTGTATCATTTAAGTGCTCAGTCAAGAACAAAATCAGTTTTCACTGACAAAATGGTAGCATGACCATCAACTCTATCTTCATCACTGTATCACTGTCATCCCGTTGTTCGTCGATTTACTCAAGTGGGCACCAGTAACGTCTCTATTCCTCCTAGCTATGAGATTTCAGCAGCCTCTCCTCTCTAATCTTTCCCAATCATTGGAGGCTCTTGCAGGACAAGAGGAATGAGACCTATTGTCACTGTTTTTGGCATATTGAATGGGAAAGCCAGAGGAGGAACCCAGGTGCTGAGATCTCTAAGGCTGCTCATATTGGGACTGGGTCTTTTCCACCCAGATCCCCCATTTTCCAGTAGCTAGACAATCACACCTAAAGACTGCCCCTGTTACTGTGTAATCCCATCAACGAACAATATCGAGAGACTATAAAACGAAGCTCCCAGAATCTAATAGCCTAGTTCTCCCTCTTGGAGAACCTGACAAGCTACCGAGAGTCTATTGCCCACTTGGGAGAGCCTGGCAAGCTCCCCATGGCTTCTTCATATCCCAAGTACAGTAACAGATATATGCATTCTTCTCTTTTATATCAATATAGAAGTTATTTTTTCAGGTGTTACTGCAATTCTCAGTATCTGAGAACAATCTATACCATAAAAAGCAAAAAAAATATAAGGTCTGTCCAATAAAAATAAAGAGACATAAAATATTAGACTTATAATGATATCTGGAAAAAAATAAAATCATCATAAACCATCTGATCTATTATTATGAATTCACTATACAAACCTATTTAGCAATATGAAAGGTGTTCCTGACACTTTTGCCAAAGTACTGCACTATAGCACTGTCGTCCCGTTGTTCATTGATTTGCTCGAGCAAATCGTAACGTCTCCATAGTGAGACTTGTTGTTACTGTTTTGGGTATATCGAATACATCACGGGTAGCTTGCCAGCATGTGGGCGAGATATTCTCGGTAGCTTTCTGGGCTCTCCGAGAGGGATGGAGGAACAGAAACCAGGTCAGCCACGTGCAAGGCAAAGGACAGTAGATTGATATTTCACTGTATGTTTTCTACATATTGATTATTATAGAATTGGACTGAAGAACAACACAGATATGAGAACGAGCAGAAGCTACATATTTCAAATGAAAGAATTGAGAAGGGAGTTATTATGAAGTATAGTTAATACATGATTAAGGCTAATTTAGTCATAGGTAGTGTTCACTGTTAATATGAAAATAAACTAGACTTACTTTTAGAACTCAATCTATTGAGAGAGAAGGAAACACGAGTGGGTAATTAAAATGCAATGTTAGACATTTTATACAAAATGGTAGACTGCCACTTGAAAATGTTCAGCAGAATCCATGAATTCATGTTCAAATGATAGCAAATGTACTGTTTGAAAGTATAAGCTCTTCTAAGGATAAGAAACCACTATGGGGTTAATGTAGCTACTGAATTTGAGGGAAGGAAACGAAAGCAGTAAAGTCCTATGACGATCTCAAAAAACACAATTCAAGTATTATTATTGTGGAAATATTATCAAGATGGTTTATGTCTGTATTTTATTACTGACATTTTAATTACTGTAATTTATCTGTAAATATCAATTATTGTTTCAACTATTTAAAACAAATTTAGCAATTTTCTTAGAATTTACACTGGATATCCAAATATTATCTCCCTCCTCCTTCCAGTTTGGAATAATAGTTCCCTATTCTAGTCTTAACAAACAAATAAAACAAAGCATAACATAAATCTAGAAAAGCACAAAATAAGAATTTAAAGCACATTTATAAACACTTTTATTAATCCCAGATAAATAGGAAGAATTTATATCTGTGAAATAATAAAGAGAATCCTATAGTGAACAATAAAATATAATTGAAAGATACCATTGAGTTGAGATGCAATCAATGAAATACATTTATTCCGGAGGATGGAGAGGGCATGTGGGTGTACTTGTGATATTACACCATAAAATTAAAAGACAAAATACATAGTCTTGGTGGTTGTCGTGATAATTCTTGCACGTTATTTAAACTTGCTTGGCAAATCAGTCAGTATTGTTTCTAAACACTGCCAAAATAGAAGAAACATGGATAAATTGTTTTTAGAAACATTTTAATAAAAGTTTGTTATTGGAGAAATCAAAAGTCTATTGACTTCAGAATAAAAAATAATTGATATTTATCCATTTCATTAAGTATCATACAGCTATACATATATTTAATAGTATGAATGGATATTTAAAAAATCTTGAATGAAATAAGCTAATGACAAAAGATTACATAATTTATTATTCTATTTTACATATTGAACAGGCAGTTTACAAAGAGTGCTAGGTATCAGGATAAAGTCAACTTTTGTAGTATTTAATAATGACTAGTAATGAACACAAGAGATGTTCTTATAGTGTAGACATATTTTATTTATTTGTACAGAATTTGTGTGCAACTTATACAATATAGATACTTTATAGTGTATGTATGATACTTTATAATGTATGTATGATATACATATAATTATAATTTGTATACTTTTATCTTTATTGTTATTAGTAATAAAATACAAAATAAAATATTATGCTGTAACCTAATATGTACCTAATATATATCAATTTATGCACAAAGGATGAACAGTTTTGAGACTAAACCATGGGCAACTGACTAGATGAATAATTGAATGAATGACTAATAGAAACATTCAAGAGAATGAAGGAAGAAAGAACAAGAAAATAAACTAGAAGTGATGTTCAGAGACAAATCACTGAAAAGAATCTACAGCCCATTGAAGTATCAGTAACTAATTTCTGAACATAATTCAGCCAGTCAGCTAAACAACATAAAAGTATCTCAACTGAGAATTTTTCCAGAAAATATATGATGCAATGATACTTTTTGTTTTTTATTTAAATATTTTTAGTAGAGAAGAACTAGAGAGAGACCTGGGGGTCCAGTCTCCTCTATAGTTTACCATATCCAGCTGAAATGTATTACTGTCAAATCAGTTAGTGTTCTTCACTATTAGCTCTTCAATGGGTCAGAAGTCTGTGGGGAATGAAGTTGAGAGTTTTGGCTTCATTTTTCACCAGCCTAATGAGGTGAATGATAGACTCTGAAAGAGACCAGTTGAATGATTTCTTGGCAAACAGCCATTATGAACTTCTCATTAGAGTATCTCACTCAATTGTTCCTAAAGTGAGGTGATCTGAATTTTCAGTCTAACTACTTTTATGAGTAATCTAGTAATGAATTCACAAGTAGTGTGTCTTACTTCCTCTCTTCCAGGTGAACTGCTACAATGAACTGCATATTTTTATTTCCTATAAAAACAAGGTTCAGTTTTAATCCAGGCATAAGTTTAACATGTCATATTCAAGAAAATATTTTTCAATATTTTACATAACATTTTTTACAGAATATTTCTGAATATTGGGAACCTAAAAAAGAAATTTTATATGAGAAGACATATGAATTAAGAAAGTAGCAGGAGTATGTTTTTTTCTATTTCATCAAGTAGTCATGTTTAGCTTTTTATCTCCTACAAAATCCCTTATTGAGTATGTCAGGTGGGAGTAAAATAATCACAAAGACCTATTTTAGTGAACATTTCTTATGTATCTGATGTGTTTGCTACCTCAGGACTCATTTATTTTTTGTTTGGGGAGCATATCTGCTGGTGCTCAGGGCTTAGTCCTTGCTCAGTGCTCAGAGATCACTCCTGTAGGTTAGCGTGTGCCTGTAATTGAATGAGGTAGATTGCTTGCACGGCAAATGGCTAACACTACACTTTATCTCCTATCCCAGACTCATATTTTAAAGACAACTTCTCTTTTAAATGTGCATATCAGAAAGAAACTCGAAAATTCTTGCTCTAATAATAGCATAATTTTATGCAGTTTTTTAAAAGTAAAATAGCCCTGTTGTTATCTTTTCCTCACCCCAAATAGCAAATATTTTGCAGTGATAAGAAGGAGTGCATTTGAGGCTGGAGTGAGAGTACAGCAGGTAGGGCGTTTGTCTTGCACGCAACCGACCTGGGTTTGATTCCCAGCATCCCATATGGTCACTGAGCATCATTGGGTGTGACCCAAAAAGAAAAAAAATAGGAATGCATTTATACAAGATATAAACATATATATGCCACTAACAAGTATCTGTTTACAGAAAGAATGGATTATTAATATTTTTCAACACCATTGTCTCAAATCAATGCAGTTTCCATTTGGCTGAAACCGATACTTCCTCAAGATTCACTAGCTCTGTGATAACTTTCCCCAGAAGTTTTAATGAGGTTTGACCTTCTCTTTTATTTTCTGTACTAAACTATTTTGTAGTGCTGCCAGAGGCAGGTTAATAACAGGTGAGTTTCACCCTTAGGCTGGCTGTATTTCAGCAGAGGTTGAAGTGATCTCCGTGTGTCAGGCTGTTAAATCTGTAAAAAGCTATGTGATCTTTCAAAATGAAAGTCAGTACATCAAAAAAATATAGTTCTCCCTTTTCTTTTTATGGACCTTTTAACATCTTTGTTCTAGACAAGTCTGAAATACTCAAAGTAACTATTTTTTTCCTTACCCTATGTATAGGCACCCAATATGCAAATACAGAAATTATAAAAGTTAAATATTCTGGTCTTAAGAGTTGTCATCTTTCCAAGGAAATTTATAATTTAATGTCTTCATATGGACCTGTGGGGGATTATTAAACTGTTCTTTCAACGTTCTAAAACACCCTCAGCTAGCAATGTTTTTGAGGCTCTCATTGTAATATGTTTCTTCAGCATTCACAAATTAAGATCCTTTCATTCTATGTTAACATATAATATATATCCGTTTTTTCTTCAATTTTTTTTTAAAAATTATTGATTCACTGTGAGATATAGTTACAAGCTTTCATGTCTGAGTTACAATCACACAATGATCAAACAGCCATCCCTCTACCAGTGCACATTTCCCACCACCAATATCCCCGGTAAACCCCCCCTTTTCCCACCCTCTCCCTGCCTCCAGGGCAGAAAATATTCCCCATAGTCTCTTTCTACTTTTGGAAATTATGGCTTGCAACACAGACACTGAGAGGTCATCATGTTTGGTCCATTATCTACTTTTGGCACACATCTCCCATCCCGACTGATTCCTCCAACCATCATTTTCTTAGTGATCCCTTCTCTATTCCATCTGCCTTCTCCCTGCCCACTCATGAGGCAGGCTTTCAACTATGGAGCAATCTTCCTGACTGTCTACTAGATATTGTAAAAGATACTTTTACAATATCTACTGTCCTTGAGTGTCGATCTTGTGTTATGTTATGTTATTTTATACTCCACAACTGAGTGCAGTCCTTCTATATCTCTCCCTCTCTTTCTGACTCATTTCATATAGCATGATACTCTACATATACACACTTTTATAAATGTAAGCAAATGGGCATATATAAAACTTGTTTTCTAAGCTCAAACATTTTGTACATCCTACTTTTCTCAGAAACAATTTAACTCAGTATCAAGGATAAGTGTACCTCAAGAAAGTTTGCACTTAATCTCTAAAGATTTACATTTAAACACATAATGCCACTTTCCCACTGATTTAATATTTGATATAGTGTTTGATAAATACTATATTTACATTATGAAACAATTAAATATTCTTTAAGTGAACCATAAAATTATTCTGGAATGTTAACTTGTTTTCAATCAAGTGTTATCTTGGTTTAGGTTTTATTTTCTAATTGCACCATTTCTAGAATATGGAATGTCAAAACACCATTATATATTTGATGAGTCCATAAAAAATCTATGAATATAAATTATCTGACTTTTAAATTATTCTGTACCTCAAAATAATTTGAAGGCTGGAGTGATAGTATAGAAAATAGGGTGCTTGCATTGACAGCAGTCAGGTTTAATCGGCAGAACCCATACGGTCCTCTGAACACTTTCAGGAGTGATTCCTGAGCACAGAGACATTTTTATTAACATTTCTATTTGGTCCCCAGAATGCCTAGTTTCTTGTCATGTAACAGGTTAGTGCTTTGACATCTTGTAAGGAAATTATTGTAGCTGTTTCTTAAAATATTTTACTTATTCCACTTTTTGAACTGCAGTATATTATACAGTATCAAGTATTAGGTCTGATAGAGAGGTCTTAATCCAATTTGAATTTACTTTTGTGCCTTATATAATAAAGGGGTCTGTGTGAATTTTTTTTCTTTTAGCTGTTTTTCAAACTCCACTTGCTTTTATGTCTTGTTTATTTCACTAAGTGGTACAAAGAACATAGGTGTATGTGTATGTCTGATTTTATGTTTTTGTGCTTTGGAGGTAGATACCAAGTAGTAAGCTCACCGGGCCAAAGGGAAGATTTATTCTTACGTTAAGGAGATATCTCCCGACTATTTTCTCTAAATTGCACCAGACAATATTCAATGCATATGTTTAAGTAACATTCAATTAATTTGTAAATAAATATGGTCAAGATAGCAAACCAGACAAAATGCAACATAAATGCTAATCTCATATATATGTCATACTGTAATTCTATAAAGCCTTAATAAAATTTCAACACTAGAATATTACTAGTTAGAATTCACATGTTTTCCTCAGCTACCAGAGTAATTTACAAAAATTTATATTTTTATGGATGAATATTGAGTCTTATTTTCCTAATAAATACAATATTAACATTTCATTAAATTCTGTGCTATTATATAATGTGCTAATATGTTTTCACAATAATTATTTTGGTTAAATTTATTGAAGATGTAAATCTTCATTTTGAATTTATTTTTTTCATATAAATATCTTATAGTAAATGTTTGTGCTAGTTCAGCCTGTATAAGCATGTAGGTGTCTTTGTGTTAGCATTAGCAATTTTTTTTTGGTTTTTCAATGAACATTTAATATTGTATAACATACTAAATCATATCTTCTCCATTTCTAAAAAGAAAGGAAATTAAAGTACTTTCAAGTCTTGATTTTAATAGAATAAGTAATTTATCCCTGTATTCAATATACAGATTGTAAACTTAATGGCAACCCAAGAAAATGTTTTTTAAATTATTATTGTTTATTACATACTTAATAACTTAATTGACATCTATCTATAATTCTTGTTCTAAAAAAATAAAATTGTATCAATGATTTCAAGAAAGCTTAACTTTTTTCTTCAAGAATATTATTTGAATTATTTTATAAAATTCTTCCTAATAGGTGGTGTTTATATTAGGTAAAACCTGTGTGTATTAAAATGTAGGTACGGAGGTGATATGGTTCAAAAGCAAAATATTTTCAATGCTTTCATAATTAATGTGAGCATAGTTATATATATGCATATATATGTATATATATGTGTATATATGTTAACCATCCTTTAGAGAGTGTCTAATTGAGAATTTGTGAGCAATTGTCAAATGCCAAAGTTCTTTTATCTATTTCCTTTCATCACAGACAAAAAGTCATGGTTTGTATTTTCTAAGAAAACAACATGATGATTAAAAAGACAGTATAATAACCAGTGAGTTTTAAAATATTTTGTTATTTTTCATAGAAAATAAATATTTGCAGCTTTCCTGTGTATATTAAAGCTGCCTGAAATGATTTTTTTAAGGTTATATGTGTGATTTAAATAATAAGCTTCAAATTCTTGAGCATGAACTTCCTAATACAGTAGAGGAAAATATACAGAAGTTTAACTATTTTGAAAGAAACCTGAGAGGAAAGTTTGTAGGTGAAGGAACTGAATCCTAAGAAGATTTAAGAGAAACAGAATATGGGCTTGGGGATATAACTTACAGAAGAATGAAGGAAGAATAAAGAATAAATAACTTATCTATTGAAAATAGACCATTATGAACAGAACCTGATGATAATAAATAGGATCTATATTCAAGCACATACTTCAAAATTAGTTGGTTGTTACTTTAAGTGTGTATTTCTTAGTTTTAAAACTCGGTTTTGTGGAACAAAGAAGTGGCATTCACTCTATGTCTTAACAGCTCTCAAACAATACCAGTCTCAAATTATGCAAATTAAACATCAATTCTTACTATATAAACTTTGATTTTTTTTCAATTTTCAATTTAGATATATTGATTCATGTTATTAAACTTATCTGTACAAATTTGAAAAAGTAATAAATATCTAAAGATTAGATTAATTTTATTATGCAGTCCAACACTATAAAATATTTTAAACCTCTGCTTCCTGGAGTTTTATTTTTTGAGGAAAAAGAGATCAAGTTCTAATTCTTTAAAATATTTGTTATTTTTTACTAAATAAAAATATCTTATAGCCTACTTCTCCCTCTGGGAGAACCTGGCAAATTACCGGGAGTTTCCTGTCCACTTGGGAGAGCCTTGCAAGGTCCCCATGGTGTATTCATATGCCAAAACCAGTAACAATGATGGGTCTCATTCCCCTGACCATGAAAGATCCTCCCATGCAGCATCATTGGGAAGGACAAGTAAGGAGAGGCTTCTAAAATCTCAGGGCTAGGAAAAATTGAGACATTACTGAGACAGCTCAAGAAATTCGATGATCAAAGTGATGATGATGATGATGATGGTGATGGTAATGATGATGAGGAAAGAAAAATAGTCTTTGAATATACTTTTATAAAAGCCTTCTCATTTTTTATGTTGTCCAGCATGGTGATTAATTTTAATTTCAAACCCAGGACAAATGATCTCAGAAGTAGCAAAGATCAGTCTAAGAAAAGAGTTATTCACACACGATTTATCCAGTCATCTCCTTCCCATGCTACTTTCACTTGCTCCACAACCCGCTGCCTTCTCTCAGCCTCCCAGCTCTTCCCTTGGAGTCTCCCCTGCAGTCCCAGGATCTATAGACTTTCTAGTCCCTAACCAGGCATAGGAAAACAGATTGAGGCAATAAAGATTAAGTATCTCACCTACTAAGAGAAGGAGAAATTGAGGTCATATTTTTTAAATTGCAGAAGCGAATTTTTTAAGTTGATGGTAAACACAAATGGAATACTTTCTTATTTTATTTATTTGTTTTGTGAAGGGACAAAAACAAAGTGAAGATTATGACTAGGTAGAGGTAAACTTTTTTTGATGGAAGACATTCACAGAAATAAGTAATTACAATCCAGAATCCCTAGTGCTATAAGGTGAGCTCCAGAATTTTTTTGCTAGATGAGAAAAAGAATCCTGGAAGTGAACCTGAGCAATAGGATTGATATTTTTCTGAATCTCTAAACATGGCTCTAAGAAACTGTTTCAGAAATAAATGTAGAAGAATGTTCTATTGACATTAAAAAAAGAATTATAAAAACCCAAAATCATGCATCAAAGAGCAGTATTTATAATTTTAGTACAGTTTTGCACTTACCATATTTGAAGTGAAGTACACACAACCATGTAGATAGGTGAGACTACAAAGAGTTTAAGCTATTACACTAATAAATCTGGACTTGTTCTAGAGATCTAAATATTATTATATATTTTAAAACAAAAGTGATGCAAAAGCTCATCTTTTTAAAAACAAAACCCTTGCAATCATGGAAGACCGACTATTTGAAGAGTAACGGTCAAAATGGGTGCTATTAGATTTTTGTATGGGATAAAGTTAAAATAAGATTTACTGTTTAATAGAAATTCACTTTGCAACATAAAAAGAGTTCTGGTTTTAGATGGTGGTAAAGTTCTCATAGCAATTTGAAAATTTTAATACCATTCAGCTGTTACTAAAAATGGTCACAATATTAATTTTTATAATGAGTACTTAGTCTTCACGAAAACTTGCAAGCAGAAGCTTGAGTTTGACATCTCTGACTATGCAGCCATCTCACTTGCGTGGTCTTAGAACAAAAGAAAATATCTAAAAATCAATAAAACAGCCCAAAAATAAAACCAACCATATATGAAAAACAACAAAGAAGGAAAGTTTCTTCTTTTTCCCGTTAGGTTTGGGCCACACCCAGCAGTGCTCTGGGTTTACTCTTGGCTCTGTATTCTGCATTCATTCCTGGTAGGGTTCAGGGGACTATATGGGGTGCTGAGATCGAACCTGAGTGAGCCTTGAATGAGACAAGCATCCTACTGATTGCACTTTTTAAAAAAGATTTTTATTGAATCACCGTGAGATAGTTACAAGCTTTCATGTTTGGGTTACAATCACACAATGATCATATACCCATCCCTCCACCAGTGCACATTCCCCACCACCAATATCCTGGGAATACCCCCCCTTTCCTACCCTCCCCCTGCCTCCATGGCAGACAATATTCCCCATACTCTCCCTCTCTCTATTTTTGGGCATTATGGCTTGCAACACAGACACTGAGAGGTCATCATGTTTGGTCCATTATCTACTTTCAGCACGCATCTCCCATCCCGGCTGATTCCTCCAGCCATCATTTTCTTAGTTATCCCTTCTCAATTCCATCTGCTTCTCCCCTAATTGCACTTTCACTCCACGCAAAGTAGTGACACCAGATGAAAAACTCAGTGAAGTATCAACACTTGTTGATCTTTAATTATGTATGCTTCTGAATTGGAAAGAAAGGAAGATAAATAGAAGGAATAAAAGGAAGAGAGAGAAAGAAAAAGAAAGAAGTCTTGGAGAAAGATGCCAATTTACTATCTCTGATTCCACTAGTTCATAACAGTGTAAATAGATTCTTCTATACTCTTTTGAAATATATATTATTTGATTATCTTTACTGTTTTAAAGAAATTGTGTTAAGTACAAAAGAATGATGAGGCTTATTTGGAAGAGAATAAGTCATAACAGCACAAATCGGAATAAACAGATCATTATGGACAGAACAGTTACTTCATGCACATTTCCCGTACTTATTAATGGACTTATTAATTGGACTGGAGCAATAGCACAACAGGTAGGGCATTTCCCTTGTACGCAGCCGACCCGGGTTCAATTCCTCTGTCCCTCTCAAAGAGCCCGGCAAGCTACTGAGAGTATCCTGCCCACAGGGCAGAGCCTGGCAAGCTACCCGTGGCATATTTGATATGCCAAAAACAGTAACAATAAATCTCACAATGGAGTTGTTACTGGTGTCCTCTCGAGCAAATCGATGAACAATGGACGAGAGTGCTACATTGCTGTTAACGAATTGCTAGAAATCAATACACAACCATTATTCTCACACAAGAAAACCTAGAAGGAATAAAATGATAGCAAATATATGACCTTCCTCCAGACTTCTGACCAAATCCTCCCCACTCTAACTATAATGTCTGCCTATATTAAATATTATTTCTGACAATGGATATATTAACGAAAAAGTAAACTAGACAGAGAAAGATAAAATTTTAGTTTGGGACTGAGCTACAATACACTTGGCAATTTTTTTTCTTTGCTTGATTTAAAATGTGAAAAATACATATATAAAGGCCTCCATGAATTAAGGTTATATGCTTATCTGTGATTCAGTAACACCCACTCATTGCATACTTTCCCTCAAGTATTTAAGCTCTGCATTATCTTTTCAGTAAATTAGGCTTTATATTTTCAAATTCACACATGAATACTCTTTAAAGAATAAGTATCAAGTTGGTTCATTGTTCCTGTTATTCTGATAATCACTGCAAATTAAACGTTTGGAACATCCCTGACATCACTCATCTCTCCGAAGCTAAAGAAAGGAACAATAACTCACATGTAACATTTATGCTTTAACAGTGCATTTTTCTTAAATATTGACAGTTATACTCTCTCAAGCTTACATTTGAAAACTGGATCTGTATCTAGAAATGGTATTAATGTATTTTATATATTAAATGCAAATATAATAAACATAAATATATATATATATATGTGTGTGTGTGTGTGTGTGTGTGTGTAGCCCAATGGTACCTGCTCACTCCAGGAACACGAAGAGCCTCAAAACGTTCATTCAGGGTTTTGACAAAGAAGTCTGACCATCTCGTAGGTGGGTGTCCATGCAGTCTTTTGATGTCCCTTGGAATCCAGCCATGGTAACAGTTCTAGTCCAGTGGTCATCTCTAAATCGCATGACGTGTCCAACCCATCTGATTTTCGATGCTTTGGCAAATGAGACAGCGTCCCTGATTCTTGATCGTTGATGGAGGTCTGAACTCTGGATTCCTTCTCTTACTTGAGTGAAACGTGATACTCCAAGCATGGCTCTTTCGATTCCTCTTTGGGATATCCAAATAGAGTTCTCATCCTGTTTTCCTAGGCCCCAGGTCTCTGAGGTGTATGTTAGTGCAGGAAGAATGGTGGAGTCGAAAAGATGTGCCCGGAGCCAGAGGTTCTTCGTCCTCTTAACCACTTATTCGATGCTCTTGAAGGCATTCCACGCTGCTCTCTTCCTCCTGCACAGTTCTGGCACCAAGTCATTCCTCATGTTGAGTTCTTGACTAAGGTACACATAGCTGCTGCATTTGGAGATGTTTGTTCCATTGAGGGCAAATGGAACATCAGGGACTAGTTTGTTTTACATGAACATTGTCTTGGTGAGATTCAGCTGCATTTCGACCTTTCCACACTCGTGGTCGAAGTCGGCCACCATTTGTGCCGCTTGGCTAATGTTTGGTGTTATTAGAAAAATGTCATCAGTGAAGCATTTTACCTGTTTCTGATCATTGATGTTGGCCTATCATTAGATAGTAGGAGATATTGCATTACACTCTTAGAAATTTTTTTCTATCAGCTTATCATATAAAATATTCACCAGAACTCTTATTCAATCCTACTTTACTATTTCTTTCTCTATATTTAAATGATCATAGAAATGCTGCTCTATATATATTTCATAATTACTTAGTTAAGATAATGCATATTACTATTTTATTAGATAATAATTGATAAATTTATATTGAAAAGTAAAGTCAATGATGTAATGTTTGTAATATAATGTCTTTTTTTTTTCCTTTTTGGAACACATCTGGCAGTGCTCAAGGCTTACTCTTGGCTCTTTGCTCAAGATAACTTCTGATGATGCTCAGGGGACCATATGAGAAGCTGGGAATTCAACCCAGGTCAAAAGTGTGCAAAGCAGGGGCTGGAGAGATAGCACAGCGGGTAGGGCGTTTGCCTTGCACGCAGCCGACCCGGGTTCAAATCCCAGCATCCCATATGGTCCCCTGAGCACGGCCAGGGGTAATTCCTGAGTGCAGAGCCAGGAGTAACCCCTGTGCATCGCCAGATGTGACCCAAAAAAAAGCCAAAAAAAAAAAACTGTGCAAAGCAAATGCCCTACCAACTGTATTATCACTCTGGCCTATTATGTCTTTTTTTTAAAATCTGACAAGTGTTATAAGACTGTCATAAAAAATTCACAAAATATTAAATGACAGAATTCATTTACAAAAACCAAAAACAAATTCATAAAAATATTTTATGATGAAAATTTCAAGAAAATACAACAAGTTAAATTGAATTCTAAAATACCATAAGGAATTTACAAAGATGCTTCTCAGAAACTACAGAAAGAGGGAAAAAGAAAGACAATGAGCTATAAGGGACAACAACCCAGGAGGGCTGCTGCCACCATTAGAACACAAGCCACAAGGACACAATTTCTCCTAATCCCAGTCAGAGGCTCAGTGGGTGTGCCGTCAGGAGTTATGGCTGCTAACATGGCCACGGGTTGATCTCTCCCACATATCCCAGCTGTAAAAATCTAAGCACGCTGACGGGCATCTGCACTCTCGGGCTCTCCGAGCGGCTCTGTCTCACCGCCCGTGTTTGGTGCTCTGGAACCGCTGTGTGTGGCTATTGGTCAAGGGCAGGAGAAGGAAGGAAGAAGGCCATATTACCTTTTAATATAAGTTCAGTGTCCTAGAAAAGTCTGACCTTACAAATTAACAGAGTCAGATTAGAGGGAAAGCTGATTAACTGTTTTGGGGAAGAGAGCATAGAGAAGTGATTACAGCTAAACAAAGGGATGGGAGTGACTCAGGAACACCTTGATGGGTATGACTGGGATAAGCCTAAACTCCTTGTGTCAAGGGGGAAGGACACAGCAAAGTCATCCTACACCCATCACTGTATCACTGTCATCCCATTGTTCATCAATTTATTTGAGCGGGTGCCAGTAACGTCTCCATTTGTCCCAGCCCTGAGATTTTAGCAGCCTCTCCTTACTCGTCTTTCCCAACGATTGGAAGCTTTTTCAGGGCCAGGGGAATGAGACCTATTATTGATACTGTATTTTGCATATTGAATACGCCACAAGGAGCTTGCCAGGCTCTGCCATGCAGGTGGGATACTCTCAGTAGCTTGCCAGGCTCTCTGAGATGCATATATACTTTTTCCTCTATGATGATGTGTCCAGGAATATATTCACTCATGCGTGAGGCTTGGCCCCAGCATGTGGAAAGCAGTCTGGAGTGTGGCGGCAGCTGGGTAGTGGAGGTCGGCTTCCAAGGCTGGGTCCCTTGAGGTGGGGAGGGCTCTCACCCACCCCCCTCTGGGGCACCCCTGGTGTGCAGTCTGGTGGCGAGGTTATGGTGGCCTCATTTTTTGCTCCCTTCTGGGAGAAGCAACTGGGAGTTCTGGAGGGTGGCCGATGAGGAGATTTTTCTGGTGCTGGCAGGAGGTGGCTTATGGGTGTGACCCCTGGGCTGCTAGAGATTGGGGGAAGCAGGCAGAGGATCTCTGCTCCCGGGTCCCATTGAGCCCAGAGTCCAAGATCACAAAGTTCCGCATTATCTGGGTTTCATGTGACTTCGCTCATGTTTGAGGCTCGGCCCGAGCATGTGGAAAGTGGCCTGGAGCGTGGCGGTGGTGGGATAGTGGAGGTCGGCTGCCAGGGCTGGGTCTCTTGGGGTGGGGAGGGTTCTCACCATATCCCATAAGAACCATTAAGTAGACTCTTATGTGGAACTTTCACTGGGCAGCCTGATCAACAAAGACAAATTAGGCCAATGATTCATTATCCCCTACCTCAATTAATATTACACCAAAAACAAAAAAACAGTGAACATGGAAGTCCAAATTACACAGGTCACAATGGTAATGCAATACAGAAACCTACCAAGCTTAGTGAATGAAGAAGCTAGCCCAGAGGACCCAACCAGTAATAGTGAACTAGATAACCTCTCTGACAAGAAACTTAGAAGGGAGCTACTAAGGATGCATAAGGAGATAAAAGAAATAATAGAATGCACTGCCAATAAAATACAAGAGAATTTGAGAGGAGAAATGAGGAAAATGCAAACAAAATTACAAACAGAAATGACCGATCTGAAAACTTGGTAAGTGAAACGAAAAACTCAGTGGACGGCCTCAGCAGCAGAGTAACAGCCGAGGACAGAATCAGTGAGCCCCAAGAAGAGGTGCATAGATTTTTCCAGACAACAGCAGAAAGTGGAAAAGGTCCTCAAAATAAACCAACAGATGTCACTGTCACTGTCATCCCTTTGCTCATCTATTTGCTCGAGTGGGCACCAGTAAGGTCTCCATTGTGAGACTTGTTGTTACTGTTTTTGGTATATGAAATATGCCACGGGATAGGTAGCATGCCAGGCTCTGTCGTGCGGGCAAGATACTCTCAGTAGCTTGCCGGGCTCTCTGAGAGGGACGGAGGAATTGAACCCGGATTGGCTGCTTGCAAGACGAACACTCAAGAGAAAATCGGGATGAAGCTAAGAGAAATAACGAGTCACTGGAGTCCCAAAGGGACAGGAAGAAAACCCTGATGAAGAGTAAGCTGTCAAAGACATAATTGCTAAGACATTGCCAGAGCTTAAGAACACATGCAAGCAGATTCAGGAGGCCCAAACAGCACCAGCTAAAAGAAATTCAAATAAAAATACTCCAAGACACATCCATATCAGAATGATGAAAACCATCACTGTATCACTGTCATCCAGCTGTTCATCGATTTGCTCAAGCTGGCACCAGTCACATCTCCATTGTGAAACTTGTTAATGTTTTTGGCATATCGAATACGCCACGGGTAGCTTGCTAGACTCTGCCCTGCGGGCAAGATACTTTCGGTAGCTTGCCAGTCTCTCCAAGAGGGACAGAGGAATCGAACCTGGGTCGGTCACGTGCAAGGCAAATGCCCTGCCCCCTGTACTATCACTCCAACCGATGAAAACCATAGACAGAGATAAAATTATGAAAGTAGTAAGATCAAAGAAAGAAATTGCTTATAAAAGAGCATCCTTGAAATTTACAGCAGACTTATCCAATGAAACCTTTAGGACCTGAAATCAGTGGTGAGATATAGTGAAAAAAACTCAATAAGATATATGCCTCACCAAGAATACTTTACCAGCTAGACTCTCATTCATATGGGAAGGAACAACACACAGCCTAATAGACAAACAACTAAGGAACTTCATTGACTCAAAATAATGGTTAAAAGAAAAACTAAATGGGCCACTTTTAGAAGACAAGCCCTCAAACACACCAAACTTTGGCAGAAAGATGGGAAAAAAACACATAATAATAACCTCTCTGAATGTTTATGGGCTAAAGGCACCAATGGGCTAAATGCACCAGCTCTATCAAAAAAGCTGGGGTTGCTGTCCTATGGTATCAGACCACACTGATTTCAGACTGAAGAAGGTCAAAAGAGTCAGTGTAGGTTATTTCATAATGAACAACAGGATCCGTACATCAGGAAGAACTCACACTCCTAAACGTATATGCATCTAATGAGGGGCCAGCAAAATACTGAAAACAACTACTCACAGACTTGAAGTAAGACATCAATAGCAACATTAGTTGGAGATGTCAACACCTCTTTATGACTGCTCCATAGTTAAAACAGGCTCAAGTTCAGCAAGGACATACATTATCTGAGGGAAAAAATGGAAGAAAGGGGTTTAGTGTACATATAAAAATTAAATTAATATATATTAATTAATATCTGGATTACAATCTATAGTAATAATCAAGCATATTAATTAATCCAACAATTAATTATATGATTATCAATAGCATGTAATAATATATGAATATTATATGTATATATTTATATGTTTGTATACATTTATAATGTATGTCTATATATAAATATATATAGTAAATATAGGGCACACACACATATATATGTGTGTATATATGTGTATATATGTATATGTGTATATATATGGATATATATATCCATATATATAGATATATATAGGACACTTCATCCCAAAAATGCTGGGTACACATTCTCCTCAATGATGGAGCATTCCCCAAGATAGACATACCACATACTGGGCCACAAGACATACCTCCAAAAATTAAGAAAATAAAAATTGTATCAATGATCTTTTCAGTCCATAATTGACTCAAAATAGAAGTAAATCACACACACAAACACAAAATAAAATCAAACACCTGGTAATTAAACAGCTCACCACTGAACAACAAGTGGCTTAGACAGGAAATCTAAGAGGAGTCAAAAGATTCCTGGAAACTAAAGAGAATGCAGACACAAGTTGCCAGCACTGATGAAACATGGCAAAAGCTGTGTTGAGGAAAGAGTGCTTTACAAGCACTCTTCAGGAAGGAAGAGCTAGCCCACATAAGACGTTAGTACAACTATACAAGAAAAAATCCTCTCACCCCATCAAAACATGGGGAGAAGAAATGAACAGAACCTTCCTCAAAAAAGAAAAACAATGACAAAAGGCACATAAAAAAAATGCTTGACATTGCTAATCATCAGGGAGATGCAAATGAAAACAACAATGAGATATCTTACACCACAGAGATTGGCACACATCAAAAAGAACAAGAACAACCAATGCTGACACAGATATAGAAGAAAGGAACTCCCTTTCATTGTTGGTTGGAATGCAGACTGGTTCAGCCTTTCTGAAAAACAATATGGGCCTGTCTCAAAAAACTAGAAATTGATCTTCCATATAACTCAGAAATACCAGTTCTGGGAAAATATCCTGGGGGTTCAATAAAAAAAAAAAGCACATTAGAAATGACATCTGCACCTGCATGTTCATTAAAGCACTGTTCACAATAGCCAGAATCTGGAAACAACCCGAGTGCCCGAGAACAGACAACCAGTTAAAGAAAATATGGTACATCTACACAGTGGAATACTGTGCAGCTATTAGGAAAGATGAAGTCATGAAATTTGCTTATAAGTGTATGGACAGGGAAAGTATCATGCTAAGTGAAATGAGTTAGAAAGTAAGGAACAGACATAGAAGGACTGCATGCATTTGTGGAATATAAAATAAAATAATATGCGACTAATACCTAAGGACAGTAGCGAGAAGGGCCAGGAAGGCCAGGACAGAAGGCCAGACAAAGGCCAGACAAAGGCCAGGAAGATTGCTCCACGGTTGGAAGCCTGCCTCTTGAGCCTGTCTCATGAGCTGGGATGGAGAAAGGATATTTAAGTCAAGGAGAGTTGGAGGGATCACTTGGGATGGGAGGTGTGTGCTGAAAGTAGATAAAGGACCAAACATGATAGCCTCTCTGTATCTGAATTGCAAACTATAACACCCAAAAGTAGGGAAGAGAGTAAGAAGGAAATTGTCTTCCATAAAAGCAGGGGGTGTGGTGTGGTACTGGTAGTGGGAGGGATACTGGGGTCATTAATGGTGGAAAATGTACACTGGAAAAGAGATGGGTTTTGGATCATTGTATGATTGAAAGTCAATCATGAAAGTTTTGTTACTGCATCTCATGGTGATTCAATAAAAAATTTTAAATAAATAAATAAAACATAAAAGAAAGATAATGAGCCAAAACAGTTTCTAATATATTATTATCTGTTATTGTCACTGTCATCCCATTGCTCATCGATTTGCTTGAGTGGGCACCAGTAATGTCTCCATTGTGAGACTTGTTACTGTCTTTGGCATATCAAATATACCAGGGGTAGCTTGCCAGACTCTGATGTGCGGGCAGAATACTTTTGGTAGCTTTCCAGGCTCTCCGAGAGGGGCGGAGGAATTTAATTATACATTATAAATATATGACAATATAATTATACATTTCTACAGTTTTATAAAATTAATGATTAATTTATACAATTCAATAAAAATGTTATACACATTTAATTACAGAAATTAAAATTTGCATTTATAGAGGTTTTGCTATTTATAAGTGAAAGTAAAGAAAATAATTATTAGACATGCCTTCTGTGGAGCTATCAAATATAAATTTGTTTATCTTTGAAATATTTAGTAAGGAAATCTAAATATTTCAATTAATACAGTCTATGTACAAATTTAGAAATTTACATTAAAATTTATCTGATCCTGGAGTAAATTTTTAGGCTTGTAATGGAATAACAACATACATTTGAACATCCAGGATAAGTTTGCATGGGTTTCTAAATAAGGTGAAATATTTATAAGCCAATATTGTTAGTTGTAAACTTTTATTTTCTGCAAGACCTCTAAAAATACATTTAATATGCTGTAGAAACTTTTCACACAACATAATTATTCTTATTCATTGGACTGACTTATTTAATTGATTGAAAGTCTAATGAATAACTAAGTGTCTTAGAGATAGCCCTCGATACACGTTAATATATTTCAGAGAAACATTGTGTTTGAACTAGTGTTGGGCTCTGTTTTTTCCCATGTAAACTAATGTCATGAAAGATAAATTTCTTCTGAGACTAGTATTTGTGGTGAAGATTTTGTAAGTCCTGGAAGAAGGCCCAATTTTAGCAATCTTTTTAGTTCTCCAAGATGTGTTTCTTAAGACTCTTTTCAAGTGCCTGAGGGCAGAGAAGTAAGAAGTCTTAAGTCTGAAGATTCTGGGTACATGGACAATCACAAAAAAACTATTGAAGACTTTGTGTTTTATCAGAAAACATAAGTAAATTTAACATTTTATCATATGATGCATGTTATTTTATTATAAAGTAGTGCTTTTTCCCTGTTCAATTATGGTAGAATCTATGTTCTTAGAAAATGTTCTGTGATTATCAAAGACAAGTGATCTGAATCTTTGCAGTACATTCTCTTGTAGATAGAGAAATAACAGTTTGTGAAAATAAAAAAAAAGTGTTCAATGAAGTAGAATAAAGCAAGAGAAAATAAAAAAAATTAAAAAACAGCCACAGAGAATATTCTCATAGAGATATTGGTGGGAGGGGCCAGAGCAATAGCACAGCGGGTAGGGCATTTGCCTTGCACGCGGCCGACCTGGGTTCGATTCCCGGCATCCCATATGGTCCCCCAAGCACCGCCAGGAGTAATTCCTGAGTGAAAAGCCAAGAGTAACCCCTGAGCATCACTGGGTGTGAGCCAAAAAACAAAAACAAAAATAAGAACCCCCCCAAAAAAAGATATTGGTGGAGAAAAAAATGGGTCAGTATATTTTCTTTATGACTAGCTGCTCTTTTTTGTTATATTCCACAGAATTTTCATTAAAGCTCTATTTCAATTTTTTTTATTTCATTACATTTACCTATGCTATAATTTAAAGAAATATTGTAAGTCATGATATAATTCCTGTGCTTGGACTGTTTAAAAATATATAAATATCTAACATAAATTTGAGTTTTTGAACATGCATACTGAAATCTCATTAAAATTAAAGATTGTATTAACAGTACAAAATTTAATGACATAAAGCACAACAATAGACACAATTTGTAGAGGAAATTAAATCTCATTGAGTGAATATAGAGATGCTAAAAAGAAAGCCAATTTGCACAATCCTGTCTGCTAGAGTTGATGAAGGTTCAAAAAGGTTTGAAGTTTCATTCTAGTGAACATATCATACATTACTGTTCTTACTCTTCAACAGGCCTATTGAAAAATAATCTAAAATCTCTTTGTCTCCATTTAGCCATTAGAATAAAGCCTTTTCTTCCTAATATGAGAAGAGAAGTTGTAATTATATCAAAGTATAAGACTTAGGTAGCATTCTGGAGATCTAATAGTTCCTTAAAGCCATTCAACAAATTCTCTTGTTTCTTTCCTTATTTTCACTCTCACTTCATTGCCAGTAAATTTATAGAAATTTCCAGCAATAAATAAAAAATTAGGAAGCAGTTCGACAATTGTAAAACAAAAATCAAAGAATGGAAAAAAGAAATTGCTAATAACCATCATCGTAGTCACTAATCACTATCATTATAGTAAACATCATAGTGACTATCACAATGAGAATAGCTAAAGAGAAAATTCCACTGTTGGTATAAAATATCCCACATCAATGAGTTAAACTGTTTTAGACGGGGTATGTTTATCATAATATTCTTAAAATATTTGATAAACAAAAGAGAAATTTGCTCTGTCATTTCTATAATCAAAGGTCAGAGTTTGCTTACTTCAGTATCTTCCAATACTTTGTCATACTATTCTGTATATAGAAAAATAAGTAAAGATATCGAACATTTGTCCTTCTGCCTCTTACTCATTTTGTCCAGTTCCTTTCAAGTTGCAGCATATGACATGATCCCATTGCTTCTGGTAGTCCGTAATTGTGTGTATCTGCAATTCTTTATACTCTAATTTGTCATTAGACATTTGTTTTGTTTTCTATATCCTGACTATGTACTAAGTGTTGCAGTGAACACAGGTATGCATATATCTTTAATAATCGGGGATTTATCTTTCAGATATAAATACCAAGAAAGGAACAGCTTGGTCAAATGGAAATCCTATTGCCACATTTTGGAGAAATCTTCATAATGCTTTCACTAGGGCCAAACCAGACCATATTCTCTCCAGCAATGAATGAGATTTCCTCTCAGAAAATTGCTGCCAACACTCATTGTTTATAATCTGTTTTATAAAGACAGGGAGAAAGAAGAAATAGACAGGTGATAATATAGGGTCATTGATCAGGGGACTTGTATATTTAGTTGTGTAGAGGTATGATAAATACATAAATCAAAACTGTAAAAATAACACAATTGAGTACATGTGTCTCCACTATAATAATTAAAAAATAAAACTAATTTACTAAGGAAGTAGGAGAGTAAGTCACCTTAGGTCATTGGTGAAAGAATGCTGACGCTAGTGGTGGGTTCAGTTTTAGAGCATTGTATGACTGAAACTTTATTTTTAATAGCATTATAAATCATTGTGGCAAAGTAAAAATAAAACTCAGAGGCAATTACGTAAAATTCAAAGTTTTCTGGTGGAAATCAATAGCTAATATAAAGAACTGAAAACATGAAATTAGGCTTTACATGCAATATTACAGAAACTAAAAATCATGAAATATTCTGAGAAAATAATCATTTTAACACATAATACTTTAAAAGCCAAAATTTCACTTAGGAAGCAGGTTAAACAGATACATATTTATAGATAAAATATCATAATATTTACTTACACAATATTTGTAAGAAATATACTGGAACTTGAGTTCCAAAAGAAACAAATGGATATGCGAACAAAGGTGAGGGAAATATATAGAATTCTATAAAAGATGAAAATAAAATGTCATGAAGTGATAAGAAAAAAAGTCCACAATGAGAGTCATGTATAAATCAAATAGTTGACAAAGAATTTTATGTCTTGCATACAATTTTAATTATGAGATGACTTTCATCATTAAATGGATATTTTCTTTATCTTTTTTTAGTTTTTTATTTATTTATTTATTTATAATTTTTTTTATTGAGTCACCATGTGTAAAGTTACAAAGTTTTCAGGTTTAAGTCTCAGTTATACAATGCTCGAACACCCATCCCCTCACCAGTGCACATATTCCACCAACAGAATCCCAGTATAGCTCTACCCCGCACCCCCACACCCCTAGCACCCCCCATGCCTCTAGCCCCCCAACCCTTAGCCCCCCCCGCCTGTGAAACTAATAAATTTCACTTTACTTTCACTTTGATTGCATTCAATATTTCAACAAGACTCATTATTACTGTTTGGAGAGTCTCTCTCCTAAAGTTGGACCTGCTGAAAAGAAAGCATTAGATAATTTGTTTTCCATTGCTGAGAATGAAGAGGTATGAGGTCGAGTGACCACACTTAGCGGCCTCTAGGTTTTGGGTTTCTGTATTTTAGTATTTTAGTAGCTAAGTCCAGAGAGATATCTGCCAGAAGTTGCATCATTGCCAACTTGTACTTCTCAGTTACATTATATTCCACATATGAGTGCAATCTTTCTACGTCTGTCTCTTTCTTTCTGACTCATTTCACTCAACATGATACTTTCCATGTTGATCCATTTATATGCAAATTTCATGACTTCATGTTTTCTGACAGCTACATAGTATTCCATTGTGTAGATGTACCAGAGTTTCTTTAACCAGTCATCTGTTTTGGGGCACTCTGGTTTTTTCCAGATTCTGGCTATTGTAAACAGTGCTGCAATGAACATAGAAATACATATGCTATCTCTACTATACCTTTTTGCCTCTCCGGGATATATTCCCAGGAGTGGTATTGCTGGGTCAAATGGAAGCTCAATTTCTAATTTTTAGAGAATCGTCCATATTGTTTTCCAAAAGGGCTGAACTGTCGGCATTCCCACCAGCAGTGAAGAGGAGTTCCTTTTTCCCCACATCCTCTCCAACAGCAGTTGTTTTTGTTTTTTGGGATGTAGGCCAGTCTCTGTGGTGTGAGATGATATCTCATGGTTGTTTTGATCTGCATCTCCCTGATGATTAGTGATGTTGAACATTTTCTCATGTACCTCTGAGCCATTCGGATTTCTTCTTTGGGAAAGTTTCTGTTCATTTCATCACCCTACTTTTTGATCGGGTTGGCAGTTTTCTTCTTGTGGAGTTCAACTAGTGCATTGTATATCCTTGTTATCAACCCTTTATCGGATGGGTACTGTGTAAATATCCTTTCCCATTCTGTAGATTGTCTTTGTACTTTGGTCACTGTTTCTCTTGAGGTGCAGAAGCTTCTTAGTTTGAGATAGTCCCATTTATTTATCTCTGCTTTCACTTGCTTGGCCAGTGGCGTGTCAGCTTTGAAGACACCTTTGGCTTCAATGTCGTGGAGGGTTTTGCCGACCTTGTCTTCAATGTACCTTAGGGATTCTGGTCTAACTTTATTTCTGATTTTAAATTATTGATTTTTCAGAAATTTGGGAGTGAATATTTTAGAAATCTCTGGAGTTTTCTTTTTTAGAAGAGTTTTGTCTCTGTATCTGTCTCTATCTCTGTCTGTCTCTGTCTTTGTCTCTGTCTCTCCCACCCCCTCTTTCTGCCTCTCCTTTTGGGCATTGTGGTTTGCCATGTTGATACTGAAAGGTTATCCAGAATATTCCTTTACCTACTTCTAACAGTTAGTTCTTGTCCAGCATGATCATTCCCAACTATTATTGTCATACCTCTCTTCTCTATCTCACTTACCCTCAGCTCCACACACAATTTTGGCTAGATCCAACCATTGATCAGTTCTCCTAACCGCTATTTTCCCTGTCCATGGATATTAGTATTCTACTCCATGTCCATCCATTTATAAGCAAATTTCATGACTTCTGTGTCCTAAAGTATTTCATTGTATAGATGTGCCATAATTTCTTTATCCATTTTTCTGTCCTTGGGCATTAAAGTTGTTTCCAGATTCTAGCTATGGTGACTTGTGCTGTAATTAACATAGGAGTGCAGATGGTGTGTCTACTCTGTGTTTTCTGTCCTCCAGGATATATTCACAGGAGTGGTATGCTGGGTCAAAATGTCCAAATTGTTTTCCAAAAAGGCTGGACCAATCAGCATTCCCACTAACAATGAAGGCGAATCCCTTTCTCGCCACATCCAGTCCAACACTGGTTGCTTTTGTTTTGAATGTGTGCTAGTCTCTGTGGTATGAGATGATATCTCATTTTTTGATCGCATCTCCCTAATAAGTGATTAAAAATAAGCATTTTTAATGTGCCTTTAGGCCATTTGAATTTTTTCTTTGAGAATATTTCTGTTCATTCCATTGCCCCGTTTTCTGAAGGGGTAGGATGTTATTTTCTTGTAGAGTTCAACCAGTGACATGTATATCCTTTATATTTGCTCCTTCACAGAAGGGTATTGGGTGAATATCCTTTCCCATTCTGTAGACTATCTTTGTATCCTGGTCACTGTTTCTTTCGAGGTGCAGAAGCTTCTTAGTTTAAGATAGTCCCATTTGTTTATCTCTGCTTCCACTTGCTTGGTCAGTGGTGTGTCATCTTTGAAGATACCTTTAGCTTCAATATCGTGAAGGGTTTTGCTGACCTTGTCTTCAATGTACCTTATGGATTCTGGTCTGATGTTGAGATCTTTAATCTATTTTGATCTAACTTTTGTACATAGTGTTAGGTAGGATCTGAGCACTTTTTTTGCATGTAGCTGTCCAATTTTGACAGCCCCATTTGTTAAAGAGGCTTTCTTGGCTCCTCTTCACATTTCTTGCTCCCTTATCAAAGATTAGATGATGATATATTTGAGGGTGTGTGTCAGGATATTCAGCCCTGTTCCATTGGTCTGTGGCTCTGCCTTTGTTCCAGTACCATGCTGGTTTTTTTGTACTAGAGTTTGAGGTTGGGAAGGTTGATTCATCCCATTTTCTTTTTCCCAAGAATTGCTTTAGCTATTCATAGGGGCTTATTGTTCCATATGAATTTCAGGAGTGTTGCTCCATTTCTTTGAAGAATGTCATGGGTATCCTTATAGGGATCGCATTGAATTTATACAATGCTTCGGGGAGTGATAAAAATAAACATTGATAACAGCCTAAAAAGAAAATGAAAAATTTCATGAATAACCTTCTAGGGATCATATTGAATCTGTATAATACTTTGGGGAGTATAGCCATTTTGACAGTGTTAATTTTCCCAATTCATGAGCAGGGGTGTGTTTCCATTTTGTCATGTCCTCTTTTATTGCTTGAAGTAGTTTTATAGTTTTCTTTGGACAGGTCTTTTACCTCCTTAGTTAAACTTATCCAACGTAGTTGATTTTCTGAGGCATTGTTTTTTTTCTTTATATCACTTTCTTCTCTCTCATTATTTGCATATAGGAAAGCCATGGACTTTGGGTATTTATTTTACAGCCTGTGACTTTACTATACAAGTCAAATGTTTCTAGGACCCTCTATATTTTTGTTGCGTAACTGCTATGGCAAGTACTTCCAGTATTATATTGAATAAAAGTCATGAGAATAGGCATCCTTGTCTTGTCCCCGATCCTAGAGGGAAGGCTTTAGGCTTTTAGTTTTTCTCCATTGAGGATAATGCTTGCTCTGAGCTTGTGCCAGATTGCTTTGACTATATTAGGAAAGTTCCTTCAGTTCCCAATTTGCTAAGAGTTTTCATCATAAACAGGTGCTGGATCTTGCCAAATGCTTTCTCTCCATCTATTGATATGATCATAATATTTTTTATCTTTTATTTTATTGATATGATGGGTTATGTTGATTGACTTGGGAATCTTTAACCATCTTTGCATCTCTGGGATGAATCTCACTCGGCCATGGTGTATGATCTTTTTGATGAGATGTTGGACTCTATTTGCTAATATTTTGTTGAGGATCTTTGCATCTTTGTTGTCAGGGATATAGGTCTGTCATTTTTTTTTCCTTTTTGGTGTGTCTGTCTGTTTTTGGTATTAGGATGATATGTATGTCATAGAAACTGTTTGGGAGTGTTTCTGTTTCTTCAATTTTCTGAAAAAGCTTGAAAAGCACTGGCAATAGGTCCTCTTTATGTGTTTGAAAGAATTCATTAGTGAATTTATCTAGACCTGGACTTTTGTTTGGGGAAAAACTTTGAATTGCTGTTTCAATTTCCTTGATTGTGATAGGTCTATTACGGTATTCCAAATTTTCTTGGTTCAGCCTTGGGAGGTTATAGGAATCCAGGAAGTTTTCCATTTTTTCTAGGTTTTTCTTTTTTTCATGGCATACAGACTTTTTTTTTTACTTGAGTCACTGTGAGATAAGAGTTACAAAGCTTTCATGTTTGAGATCCAGCCATACAATGAGCAAACACCCATCTCTCCACCAGTGCATGTTGTCCACCACCAATGTCCCCAATGTCCCCCATGGCCCTCTGTCCCAGTCCTCACCCTGCTTCTATGGTAGATAAATTCCCCAATACTCTCTCCCTACTTTGGGGCATTATGTTTTGCTCAAATTTTTCTGCAACCATTCAAGCCTACTTGCCAGGGGCAGATGCTAGATAATTTATTTTCTGTTACTCATTTTGAATATCATTGCAACACATACTTCTGGAATTCTAGATTGTAAATGGTTGAGTTCCAGAGACACTGTGGGACACTAATCCATTTTCGGATTAAATTGGGAGTCTCTGGACCAGAACTGCTGGTGTGCTAAGAGACAGATTGTGGCATAAGAACCAGTCTGCTGAGTGGATGGGGACCTGGGTAGGGACAGCCCGGCTTCTCTGCCACCATGCAGCCTGGAGATTTAGTTTTGGAAGCAGCATACCCAGGCTTGCTTGTGGACACTCTTGGTCACCCGAAATCCAATCTGAAGTAGGCGGAGAGGCATACAGACTTTCAAAGTAATTTCTGATGATCTTTTGAATCTCTTTGATTTCTGTTGTGATGTTCCCCTTTTTTCATTTCTGATTCAGTTTATTAGGGTTTCTTTCTTTCAGGAGGAAAGAAAGAATGAGCTGCCTGGTTTGGGTTCCATTTGTCAGTCATTTTCTAAGATCTTAAGCTGTGACGTCAAGTTCTTTAGGTGGACTCTTTCTTCCTTCCTGAGAAAGACTTTCAGAGCTATAACTTTTCCCCTCACACTCTTTTAGCTGTGACCCACAAGTTCTGGTAGCTCATGTCTTCATTCTCATTTGTTTCCAGGAATCTTTTGATTTCTTTGACTTCCTCTCTGACCCACTTGATGGTCAACACTGAGTTGTTTAATTTCCAGGTGTTTGATTGATTCTCCATTTCTGTGTGTGACTCACTTCTATCTTCAGTGCATCATATCATGGTCTGAAAAGATAATTGATGATTGTGTTGAGATATTTTTTGTGGCCCAGTATATGATCTATCTTGGAAAATGTCCCAGGTGCACTGGAAAAGAATGTGCATTCGGTTTTGGGGGGATGAAAAGCCCTGTATCTATTATACCTCTCTCTTCCATTTCTTCCTTCTGAGCCAGTACTTCCTTGCTGAGTTTTAGCATTGTTGATATATCAAGTGGTGATAAAGTAATGTTGAAGTGTTGCCACCAACGTCCTCCTTGAAGTCTACCAGCAGTTGTTTTAAGTATTTTGCTGGGCCCTCATTGGATGTATGTATTTATGAGTCATTTTTTCTGATGTACATCACTATATCACTGTCTCACTGTCATTCCATTGCTCATTGATTTGCTCAAGCAGGCACCAGCAATGTCTCCATTGTGAGACTTGTTACTGGTTTTAGCATATCGAACACGCCACGGATAGCTTGCCAGGCTCTGCCGTGCAGGCGGGATACTCTCGGTAGCTTGTTGGGATCTCTGAGAGGGATGGAAGAATTGAATCTGGGTGGGCCAAGTGCAAAGCAAATGCCCTACCCACTGTGCTATTGTTTCAGCCCCCTGATGTACGTATCTCTTGATTATTAAAAAATGGCCTTCGCTGTCCCTTCTAAACTTTTTCAGCCTTAAATCTATGTTGTCATATACTATCATGGTCACCCTGGCTTTTTTATGGGAGTTATTTGCCTGATGGATTGTTTTTCATCCTTTGACTTTGCGTCTATTTGCTCTGACTGTTCAGCTGTGTTTCTTGTAGAGAGCAGAATGTTGGATTCAGTTTTTATTTCATTTTGCCTCTTAACTGTGCTGCCACTGTACCTGTGGGGGAGGAACACAGTTGGTTCTGGCCCTGGGTTGAGTTCCACTTCAGGCATAATTCTAAAACTGCAGGAGTCCCATTTGGCCTAGGAGCTCATGTGGGCACTTTAGTGAGAAGGGGGTCTTCCAGTTCGTTGTGACTGTTCCCCCAGCATGCTGCCCTGAAGGTCTAGACCTGCTCTTCGGGTTTTGGCCAACACACTTCTAGAATTCAAACTAGGACACCTGGTTGCATTGTTCCATAAAGTTCTTTTAAGTGACTGTAATTCGAACAATACACAGGAGTCCAATTCCTTTGCATGTGTCAATGGAAACAAATAGTCATCAGTCTGATCTATAAGCAAAAGACAGTTATTGGTTTAGACAAGCCAGGAGTGAGAGAGTGTCACTAAGAAACCAAACCAACACACATCAGCCTTGTGTCTTGTAATAGGCTATTGGTTTCCATAGAGAGGTTCTACATAGCCACAGGACATCATGCATATAATCAAGTTTCAGGAAAAGAACAGCTGGAGCATGCTCCGTCATTCATTATTCATGCCATATACATTGAATGCTCAATTAGAGGTGTACATCTCAGCATTGGGTTTGAGAATGTGGCATTATGAATAAGATTATACTTTAATTGGTCCAAAGTCTGTGCAGACAAAGTCATATCATTACCAGCAGTAGGTTAACAAGATGTTGCTCTAGTTTATCTTGTAGCTGCCGGTTATTTTTGAAAATCATATAGAAACATCGGGCAATGTAGGATGATAATAATTTGATAACCTATACTGCAAAGGAGGTAAACTAGAAAGGAGTATAACTCACCCAACTAAAAAAAAAAATCCAAAAAATTGCACATGGCAAACACAGGGATCAATTTCTCCGTCCCTTTCAGAGAGCCCAGCAAGCTACTGAGAGTATCCTGCCTGCTTGGAAGAGCCTGGCAAGTTACTCGTGGCATATCCGATATGCCAGAAACAATAACAATAAGTCTCACAATGGAGACATTACTGGTACCCGCTCGAGCAAATCGATGAATAACAGGATGACAGTGATACAGTGATATTTATATTACATAAACATACATAATATATAAAAATATAAATACTCATATTTATATTTACCTAAACCAATTTATATTATATTACATATATATCATTTTGGTTGTCTGTATCATTTTTCAGATTTCCCTTATGTTTTGCTTCTTTCATAATTATTTTGTAGGAAATCCTTTAACTGAGTTTTGTCTCATGCTTTTCCCATGCTTATAGTGAAAATGGGAATCTTATCAGGGGAATTGCCCATCATAGCAAGGCCACATTTAGTATTATTTACTCTTTTGATAGTAACCTCGATCACCTTGCTGAGATAGTGTTTTTCAGATTTCTCTAATATAAAGTAACTTTTTATCCTTATCCTACACCATTTTATAGAACAAAGTCACTGTGTATATATAAAAATGATATTGAATATGTATGCATATTATTGTATTGCTAGTGCATTATATATTAAGAAATTACAAATATCATTTAAATAGTGAGATGATATTTTAGGGAAGAAAAACTAAAGAGCTTATGAGTAAAGTGTCCAAATGTGTTATTCAAAAATAGAGATCTATTATTCCTGTTTATTCAATGATTTGTTTAATTATAAATCATAACACATTTATCTCCTATTTTCCTAGGATCCAATATTAAGTATTTTTGTTACTTAAATTAGTCGTGCTTTTCTTACTGTGTAATCATTCAGTTGGTTTTTATGTCTCTTTGCACAACCCCTTCAATACTTATTTAAAAGCAGGAAAGAATGCTCAAGCTCATCGTGACTATTACCTACCATATCCCAAAACTTAAACTCTTTCACTGTGGACAGATAATTACAAATTAGATAGGACCTTATGTGCAAGTTCACCTATTCGCACTATGCTTCAATAAAATAATAGTGGAAAGTGGAAATGTAAGGAAAAATATGAGAGCAATAATGTGCAAACAAGACATTCTAATAATATTTCATGTAGTACATATGACCTTTTAAATTTGGATACAACAGTAAATGTTTCAATATTAACATCACTAATGCACAGAAATTTAATTTTGGCCTCAAGTAATAATTGTCCAATATCTCGCATTATTTAGGATTTAAAGGAAAATCAAATAAAAACTGCAATTAGATTTCACTATACAACTATTTAAATATAAAGAGAAATGAAGTAATGATGATAAATACTAATAATGATGTAGAACAGAAGAAATTGTTAAGTATTACAGGTAAAATTGTATCTTGAAAGAGAACTTAGTAGCTTATTATAAATAGACATAATCTAATTATATAACTAAGATTAGAATTTAAGAATCTTAAGTATTCTTGGTTCAGTCTTGGGAGATTGTAGGAATCAAGGAATTCACCCATTTCTTTTAGGTTCTCTTGTTTCGTGGCATACACTTTCAAAGTAGTCTCTGATGATCTTTAGAATCTCATTGGTTTCTGTTGTAATGTCCCCCTTTTCATTTCTGATTCAGTTAATTAGGGGTCTCTCTCTCTCTTTCTTTGTGAGTCTTGCTCGTGGTTTATCAATCTTGTTTATTTTCTCAAACAACCAGCTCTTGGTTTCATTGACCTTTTAGATTGTTTTCTGGGTTTCCATGTCATTAATTTCTACTCTAATTTTTATTATTTCTTACCTTCAGTCTGGTTTCAGTTCCTTTTTCTGGTCCTTTTCTAAGATCTTGAGCTGTGAAGTCAAACTATCTATGTACGCTCTTTCTTCCTTCCTGAGGAATGCTTGCAGAGCTTTAAATTTTCCTCTTAACACAGATTTAGCTGCATCCCATAGATTTTGGTAGCTCATGTCTTCATTCTATTTATCCCTAGGTATCTCTTAATTTCTTCTTTGATTTGCTTCCTGACCCACTCATTGTTCAACACCAAGCTGTTAAATTTCCAGGTGTTTGTTTTGGTTCTCCATGTCTGTGTGTGATTAGCTTCTATCTTCAGCACATCATGGTGGTCTGAAAAGATAGTTGATACAATTTCTATGTTTACGATTCTATTGAAGTATGTTTTGTGGCCCAGTACATGGTCTATTTTGAAAAATGTTTCATGTGCACTGGAAAAGAATGTGTATTCTTTCTTTTTGGGTTGTAAGGCCCTGAATAGGTCTATTAGGCCTCTCTCTTCCATTTCTTCTTTCACGGAATACCTGAATAGGCCCATTAATATCAAGGAAATAGAAACTGTAATCAAAAGTCTCCCAAAAAACAAAAGCCCAGGTCCAGAAGGATTCACTGGCGAATTCTTCCAAACATTTAAAGAAGACTTGTTGCCAGTTCTCCTCAAGCTTTTCCCGGAAATTGAAAAGAGAGGAACCCTCCCAAACAGTTTCTATGAGGCACATATCTCCCTAATACCAAAAGCAAACAAAGACACCACTAAGAAAGAAAACTATAGAGGAATATCCCTGATGAACACTGATGCTAAGATCCTCAACAAAGAACTAGCAAATAGGATCCAACAACTCATCAAAAAGATCATACACCATGACCAAGTGGGATTCATCCCTGGGATACAAGGATGGTTTAACATTCGGAAATCAATCAAGATAATCCATCATATCAACAAAAGTAAAGATAAAAACCATATGATCGGTCCCCCGCTTCCCGCCGCTGCCTGGGGTCCCCGAGATCCTGCAGCTGCCCCACCCCATGCCCTGCTCACCCCGTCTTCCGATCTGGCTCTCTAACTGCGGCCCACCCACCAGGTACCAAGACCAACCCTCGGCCACGCCCTCCCATCCCCCACTTCCCGCCACCGCCTGGGGTCCCCAAGGTCTTCCCGCCTGGCTCTCTAACAGGAAGACACTGGGGACGTGGTCTGCATCTTAGTGGGCTTGGTCACAAAGTGGGTGTGGCCTCCCGTCTGAGCGGCCGCAGTTATTATTTGTTACCTCAGCACAATAGGTATTGTCTATTTCTTTGAAAATCACTTTAGCCATCTCAACCACTTACGCAAAATATCCATTAGCTTAGTTTGACACTATAAAAGCTGTCAGTGAATAAGGGAAGTTTAGCACAATCAGAGCCCCTCCTTTCCACAACAAGAGGCAACAGGAATAAATAATTACAACGTTCCAACTCTATACTTCCGTAACAATATGAAGAAGCAACAAAAATCCCCTCCACAAAGAGAGGTAGAAAAAAAGATTAAAGAAACATCAACAGGGGCTACTCACATCTACGACCTCTCAGATAAACAATTCAGAGAGGAAATCTGGAGGAGAGTCGACCTACTCCAAGCAACCATGGAACAGACACCCAATAAGTTAAGGGAGGAGATGAATGAAGCACTGGAATGATCTACGAAGAAAATGTAGTAAGAAATGAGAGCAGAAATTTCAAACCTACGAACGGAAGTAACACAAATAAAGGAATCGGTGGATGAGTTAAAAATCTCAGTAGATGCCCTCAACAGTAGAATGACTACAGCCGAAGACAGAATCAGCGACCTGGAAGATGAGCTGCAGAAAGCTTACAGACAACAACAAATCATGGCGAAAGACCTCAAAATGGCTATAGATCGAATCAGAGCCATGGGGGGTGACTTCAAGAGGAACAACATAAGAATAATTGGAGTACCAGAACCACAGGGAAGTAACCCCAATGAAAAAAACACAGTGAAAGTCATCATTGCTAAGAAATTCCCAGAGCTGGAGATGGCAGGCATCCAGATACAAGGAGTCCGAAGAGTACCAGCAAAAAGAGACCCAAATAAAAAGACTCCAAGGCATATCATAGTGAGAATGATGGATGCTATGGATAGAGACACAATTCTGCAAGCAGCAAGGTCAAAGAAGGAAATCACATACAAAGGAGCATCCCTCAGATTTACAGCAGACCTGTCAGAGGAAACCCTCTGAGCCCGAAGACAATGGTGGGACATAATGAAAAAACTCAATGAAATGAATGCCTCACCAAGAATACTTTATCCGGCTAAACTCTCACTTAAACTCAAAGGAACCATACACTACTTCTCAGATAAACAACAGCTCAGGAACTTCATAGACTCAAAACCAAACTTGAAAGAAGGTCTAAAGGGGCTACTGTAAGACAAGGAGGAGCCACATAAGAACAACAAATACCACAGAAAGATGACATAAAACCCAATCTCAATAATCTCTCTCAATGTCAACGGCCTAAATGCACCCATCAAGAGACACAGAGTGGCAAAATGGATCCGGAAATTAAACCCAACATTCTGCTGCCTGCAAGAAACACACCTGAACTAACAGAGTAAACATAGACTCAAAGTCAAAGGATGGAAAACAATCCTGCAAGCAAACAACTCCCTTAAAAAAGCTGGAGTGGCCATCCTGGTATCCGACAACATAGATTTCAGGTTGAAAAAGATTAAAAGGGACAGCGAAGGTCATTTTCTATTTATCAAGGGATATGTACAACAGGAAGAAATCACACTCTTAAATGTTTACATTCCTAATGAACGACCGGCTAAATATTTAAAACAACTCCTAACAGACTTCAAAGAGGACATCACTAACAGCACAATGGTAGTCGGAGACCTTAATATGGTCTTATTGCCTCTAGATAGATCGACAAGGACAAAACTCAACAAGGAAACATTGACTTTAAAAGAAGAAATGGAAGAGAGGCCTAATAGACTTATACAGGGCTTTACACCCCAAAAAGAAAGAATACACATTCTTTTCCAGTGCACACGGAACATTTTCTAAAATAGACCATGTATGGGGCCCCAGAACATACCTCAATAGAATTGGAAAAACAGAAATTGTATCAACCATCTTTTCAGACCACGATGCGCTGAAGATAGAAGCTAACCACTCACCGACAGCGAGAACCAAATCAAACACCTGGAAATTAAACAATTCAATGTTGAACAATGAGTGGGTCAGGAAGGAAATCAAAGAAGAAATCAAAAGATACTTAGAAACCAATGAGAATGAAGACACGAGCTACCAAAACCTATGGGACGCAGCTAAAGCCGTGTTAAGGGGAAAATTTATAGCTCTCCAAGCATTCCTCAAGAAGGAAGAAAGGGCCCACATAGATAGCTTGACATCACAACTCAAGACATTAGAAAAGGACCAGAAAAAGGAACCCAAACCAGACCTAAGGAAAGAAATAATAAAAATTAGAGCAGAAATTAATGACATCGAAACCAAAAAAACAATCCGAAAGATCGATGAAACAAAGAGCTGGTTCTTCAAGAAAATAAATAAGACTGATAAACCGCTAGCAAGACTCTCAAAGAAAGAAAGAGAACCCTAATAAACAGAATCAGAAATGAAAAGGGGGACATCATAACAGAAATCAGTGAGATTCAAAAGATCATTAGAGACTACACTTTGAAGGTCTATATGCCACAAAACCTAAAAGAAATGGATGAATTCCTTGATTCCTACAATCCCCCAAGACTGAACAAAGAAGATTTGGAATACCTGAATAGACCCATCAATGTTAAGGAAATTGAATCTGTAATCAAAAGTCTCGCCAAAAACAAAAGCCCAGGCCCAGATGGTTTCACTGGTGAATTTTTCCAAACATTTAAAGAAGACATGTTGCCAGTTCTCCTCAAACTTTTCCAAGAAATTGAAAAAATACGAACTGTCCCAAACAGTTTCTATGAAGCATTAATACCAAAAGCAAACAAAGACACCACTAAGAAAGAAAATTACAGACCAATATCCCTGATGAACACCGATGCGAAGGTCCTCAACAAAATATTAGCAAAAAGGATCCAACAACTCATCAAAAAGATCATACACCATGACCAAGTGGGATTCATCCCGGGGATCAAGGATGGTTTAACATTTGGAAATCAATCAAGATAATCCACCATATCAACAAAAGTAAAGATAAAAAAACATATGATCATATCAATAGATGCAGAGAAGGCATTTGACAAGATCCAACATCCTTTCATGATAAAAACCCTCACCAAAATGGGGTTTGGAGGAACTTTCCTCAAGATAGTCGAAGCCATCTACCACAAACCTATGGCAAGCATTATCCTCAACAGGGAAAAACTAAGGGCCTTTCCTCTAAGATCAGGCATAAGACAAGGATTCTCACTCTCACCACTTCTCTTCAATATAGTACTGGAAGTACTTGCAATAGCTACTAGACAAGAAAAAGAGATTAAGGGCATCCAGATAGGAAAGGAAGAAATCAAACTCTCATTATTTGCAGACGATATGATACTATATCTAGAGAAGCCTAAAGCCTCTACTAAGAAACTCTTAGAAACAATAGGCTTTTACAGTAAAGTTAGAGGCTACAAAATCAATACCCAAAAATCCATGGCCTTCCTATACACAAACAATGAGGCAGAGGAAAGGGACATGAAAAAAGCAATCCCATTCACACTCATGCCCCAGAAAATCAAGTACCTCGGAATCAGCTTAACCAAGGAAGTAAAAGACCTCTACAAAGAAAACTATAAAACGCTGCTCCATGAAATAAAAGAGGACATGAGGAAATGGAAACATATACCCTGCTCGTGAATAGGGAGAATCAATGTTGTCAAAATGGCAATACTCCCCAAAGCATTATACAGATTCAACGCGATCCCTATAAGGATACCCATGACATTCTTCAAAGAAACGGATCAAGCAATCCTAAAATTCATATGGAACAACAAACGCCCCCGGATAGCTAAAACAATTCTTGGGAAAAAGATGATGGGAGGCATCACCCTCCCCAACCTCAAACTTTATTACAAAGCAATAACAATTAAAACAGCATGGTACTGGAACAAAAGCAGAGCCGCAGACCAATGGAACAGGGTGGAATATCCCTACACACAACCTCAAATGTATGATCATCTAATCTTTGATAAGGGAGCAAGAAATGTGAAGTGGAGCAAGGAAAGCCTCTTTTAACAAATGGTGCTGGCACAACTGGACAATCACATGCAAAATAATGGGCATAGAACTCGACCTGACACCATGCACAAAAGTCAGATCAAAATGGATTAAAGACCTCAACATCAGACCACAAACCATAAGGTTCATTGAAGACAAGGTCAGCAAAACCCTCCACTATATTGAAGATAAAGGTATACTAAGCAATCTAGTAGAAACAGAGATCAACAGATGGGACTGCATTAAACTAAAACGCTTCTGCACCACAAAAGATACAGTGACCAGAATACAAAGACTATCTACAGAATGGGAAAGGATATTTACACAATACCCATCAGATAAGGGGTTGATATCAATGGTATATAAAGCACTGGTTGAACTCTACAGGAAGAAAACATCCAACCCCATCAGAAAATGGGGTGAAGAAATGAACAGAAACTTTACCAAGCAAGAGATACGAATGGCCAAAAGGCACATGAAAAGATGCTCTACATCACTAATCATCAGGGAGATCCAGATCAATACAACCATGAGATACCACCTCACACCACAGAGACTATCACACATCCAAAAGAACAAAAGCAACCGCTGTTGGAGAGGATGTGGGGAGAAAGGAACCCTTCTACACTGCTGGTGGGAATGCCGACTAGTTCAGCCCTTTTGGAAAACAATATGGACAATTCTCAAAAAATTAGATATTGAGCTCCCATTTGACCCAGCAATACCACTGCTTGGAACATATCCCAGAGAAGCAAAAAAGCATAGTCGAAATGACATCTGCACTTAAATGTTCATTGCAGCACTGTTTACAATAGCCAGAATTTGGAAAAAACCCAAGTGCCCTAGAACAGATGACTGGTTGAAGAAACTTTGGTACATCTATACAATGGAATACTATGCAGCTTTTAGAAAAAAGGAGGTCATGAATTTTGCATATAAGTGGATCGGCATGGAAAGTATCATGCTAAGTGAAATAAGTCAGAAAGAGAAAAACAGACATAGAAAGATTGCACTCATCTGTGGAATATAGAATAACAGAGTAGGAGACTAACACTCAAGAATAGAAGAATAGTAGAAATAAGTACCAGGAGGTTGACTCCATGGCTTTTCAGCTGGCCTCACATTCTGGGGAGAGGGAAACCCAGAGAAGGGATCACCAAGTATAATGCGGTCAGAGGCCATGGGGGGGAAGGGTGATGCAGGCCGAATGTAGACTAGAGACTGAACACAGTGGCCACTCAACACCTCTATTGCGAACCACAACACCTAATTAGAGAGAGAGAACAAAAGGAAATGACCTGCCACAGTGGCAGGGTGGGGTGAGGGGAGATGGGATTGGGGAGGGTAGGAGGGATGCTGGGTTTACCGGTGGTGGAGAATGGGCACTGGTGAAGGGATGGGTCCTCAAACTTTGTATGGGGGAAACATGAGCACAAAAATGTATAAATCTGTAACTGTACCCTCATGGTGATTCACTACTTAAAAATAAATAAATTTTTTAAAAAAAGAACAAGAACTACCAGTGCTGGCGCAGATGCAGGGAGTGTGACTTTCATTCATTGTTGATGAGAATGTCAACTGGGCAAGCCTTTTTGGAAAACCAAATGGACATTGCTCCAAAAGCTAGAAATTGAGCTTTCATCTGACCCAACAAATACCACTTCTGGGAATATATCCCAGGGATGCAAAAAACACAGAAGAAATGACATCTGCACTTGTATATTTATTGCAGCATCATTTACAATAGGCAGAATCTGTGAAAAAATACCTGAGTGCCCAGGAACAGATGACTGGTTAAAGGAACTTTGGTATATCTCCACAATGGAATATTATGCAGCTGTTAGAAAAGATGAAGTCATGAAATTTGCTTATAAGTGGATGGATGTGAAGTCTCATGCTAAGTGAAATTAGTCAAAACAAAAGGGACAGACATAGAATGAATGCACTCACTTGTGGAATACACTGTCATCCCATTGCTCATTGATTTGCTTGAGCGGGCACCAATAATGTCTCCATTGTGAAACTTGTTGTTACTATTTTTTGCGCATCGACTATGCCATGGTAGCTTGCCAGGCTCTGCCTTTGGGTGAGACACTCTTGGTAGCTTGTGGGCTCTCTGAGAGGGATGGAGGAACTGAACCCGGGTCGGCCGCGTGCAAGCCAAATGCCCTATCTGCTGTGCTATTGCTCCAGTCCCTTGTGGAATACAAAATAATATAATATAAGACTAGTACCTAAGGACTGTAGGGACAAGGGCCTGGAGGATCACTCCACAATGTGGAAGCCTGCCCCATGTGCTGGGGGGAAAGGCTGTGGGATGGAGAAGGGACCACTAAGTAAATGATAGTTGGAGGGATCACTCAGGATGGGATATGCATACTGAAAGTAGACTAATGACCAAACATTATGGCCTCTCAGTATCTGTATTGCAAACCGAAATGCCCAAAAGTAGAGAGTAAGAAGGAAGGTGCCTGCCACAGAGACAGTTGGGTGGGATGGGGTGGGGGTGGCAGGAGGGATGTTGGTGGTGGAAAATGTGCACTGGTGGAGGGATGGGTGCTTGATCATTGTATGACTGAAACTCAATCATGAAAGTTTGTAACTGTATCTTACGGTGATTCAATTAAAAAAAAAAAGAGTGAGGTATGCCAGGAAAAAAAAATGCAAGGATAGACCTCAAAAAAATTCTCCTTTGTCTGCCTATATCCCATCAACAGCCAACATCCAGAGAGAGACTTAACAGCAAGCTCTCAGAAGAGAATGATGCAGAGAGTCTCTTGCCCGCACACCTCGCTGTCTACCCCGAGGCCCCTCGGAGGGGATGGGATCCAGCTTCCCTCCCAACCCTGAGCAGAACTCCCCGCTGCCGAAGACCACCAGAACCTAGTTACAGCCAGGCTCAAGGCCCCTCTCCACACATTTGGACAGGCCTCTTGCATGAAGGTACTGGCAGAGGAACCCAGGTGTGTGTAATCTCATCAACAGCCTGAAATTTATATGGAACAATAAATGCCAATGGATAGCTAAAACAATTCTTGGGAAAAAGATGATGGGAGGCATCATCCTCCCCAACTTCAAACTCTACTACAAAGCAGTAACAATTAAAACAGCGTGGTACTGGAACAAAGGCAGAGCTGCAGACCAATGGAACAGAGTGGAATATCCCAACACACAACCCCAAATGTATGATCATTTAATCTTTGATAATGGGGCAGGAAATGTGAAATGGAGCAAGAAAAGCCTCTTCGACAAATGGTGCTGGCATAACTGGACTACCACATGTAAAAAAAAAAATGGGCTTAGACCTCGACCTGACACCATGCACAAAAATCAGATCAAAATGGATTAAAGACCTCAACATCATGCCACAATCCATAAGGTACATCGAAGACAAGGTCGTCAAAACCCTCCACGATATTGACATACTACTGACCAACCAAGTGGAAATAGAGATAAACAAATGGGACTATATTAAACTAAGAACTTTCTGCACCGCAAAAGATACAGTGACCAGAATACAAAAACAATCTACAGAATTGGAAAAGATATTCACCCAATACCCATCTGATAAAGGATTGATATCAAATTGATAAGGCAGTGGTGAAACTCTACAAGAAGAAAACATCTAACCCCATCAGAAAATGGGGTGAAGAATGAACAGAAACTTTTCCAAGGAAGAGATAGAAATGGCCAAAAGGCACATGAAAAGATGCTCCTCATCACTAATCATCAGGGAGATGCAGATCAAAACAACCATGAGATACCACCTCACACCACAGAGAATGGCACACATCCAAAAGAACAAAAGCAACGGCTGTTGGAGACAATGTGAGGAGAAAGGGACCCTTCTACACTGCTGGTGGGAATGCTGAACGTTCAGCCCCTTTGGAAAACAATATGGACACTTCTCAAAAAATTCAAAATTGAGCTTCCATGTGATCCAGTAATACCACTTCTGGTAATATATCCCGGAGAAGCATAAAAGTATAGTTTAAATGACATCTTCACTTATATGTTCATCATGGCATTGTTTACAATAGCCAGAATCTGGAAAAAACCCGAGTGCCTGAGAAGAGATGACTGGTTAAAGAAACTTCGATACATCTATACAATGGGATACTATGCAGCTGTTAGAAAAGATGAAGTCATGAAATTTGCATATAAGTGGATCAACATGGAAAGTGTCATGCTAAGTGAAATGAGTCAGAAAGAGAGGGACAAACATAGAAAGATTGTCCTCATCTCTGGAATATAAAATAACAGAGTAGGAAACTAACACCCAAGAATAGTAGTATATAATACCAGGAGGTTGGCTCCATAGCTTGGAAGCTGGCCTCACATGCTGGGGGAAAGGCATCCCAGATAGAGAAGGGAACACCAAGTAAAATGTGATTGGATAGCTGTGCGGGAAGGAAGATGCGTCTCTTGCAAACCACAACACCCAAAAGGAGAAAGAACAAATTGGAATGCCCTGCCACAGAGGCGGGGCGGGGTGGGGGGGATGGGACTGGGGGCTGGGAAAAATACTGGGTTCATTGGTGGTGGAGAATGGACACTGGTGGAGGAATGGGCTCTCAAACATTGTATGAGGGAAACACAAGCACGAAAATGTGTAAATCTGTAACTGTAACCTCACTGTGACTCATTAATTAAAAAATAAATAAATTTAAAAAAGAAAAGGTCTTAAGTAAATTGCTTCCATGTAACCATAGAAAAAACTTGCATAAGAACCTTTATAGAAACATAGTTGTAATTACTGAAATGCAAAAGTAATGAAGACACTCAAAAACTAGGGAATAGATAAATCACCATCAATCCATATGATTGAGTACTTATTTGTTGATATAAAACATGAAGTATAAAAAAATCGCTGTGTGTCTTTCTTTGTAGACATGGCAGCACTGTAGCACTGATGTTCCATTCATCGATTTGCTCGAGCGGGCACCAGCAACTTCTCCATTGTGAGACTTGTTGTTACTGTTTTTGGCATATTGAATATGCCACAAGTAGCTTGCCAGGCTCTGCCATTCGGACAGGATACTCTCGGTAGCTTGCTGGGCTCTCCGAGAGGGACGGAGGAATCAAACCTGGGTCAGCTTCATGCAAAGCAAACCCCGTACATGCTGTTGTATCTATCCAGTCCAATATAAAAGTATTCCAGTAAAAGAGAATAAAGTTTGGATAGATATTTATCACCTAAACTAGAAACTCTTAAGACTCAGAATTTCATTTTTCTCTGTACTACCTGCCTTTCTCTTTCCCATGTAAATCTTTTCAATCTTATTGAGTAAATATTTGAGAAGCCACTTCATTCTGAATTTAATTATCAAACAAAATAAAAAAAGAAAATTTACTAATCTATACAAATAATAAGTGTTCACATAGAACAGTTCTAGATACAATGAAATAATTTTTACTGTATAGAAAATCTCCATGTCCTAAATAGTAGTTTTAAAATGACCTGATTTATCATAAACAACTATGGTATTTGAGAGAATAAAACTCTGTTTTTACATATAATTAAGAATCTGTTTTAGTATGTACACAGTCTGTTCTCTTATTTCTTTGCAAAGAACTGTTGCTAGAAAGGCGACAAAAAATGTAAGACATAATTTTTGTCTCAGATGAGTTATTATTTCTAATGTATGCTTTCTGACTTTCCTAGTATTTTAAGTCCCTAGGTAGAAGCTGTGCAATAAAAATGCTATAATTTTAGGCATTCTAGTCAGTGCATATAATTATTTTTATTAGAGAATTTAATATTCTTTTGTGTATTTACGGATGCTTTATTTGGCATTTTGTTATTTGAGCAGTGAATATTTAGTGAATATATATTACAATTTTATAAAAATTCTATCACTTTTCTGATGCTAATCTGTGATTCTTTCACATATAATCAATAATTTATAATAAACAGCATACATAACACAGATCTTAAGAATATATTTCAGTGCAAATGTACTTTTATTACTGAGTACAAAATAACATGCCATACATAAAATTCTACTGCTCCAAGATAAACTTCAAGCTTAGTTTTAATTTAGATGCTTCAACTAAATGGCTGTTAAGGAAATGATGACTTACAGAGCATGAACAAGATTTAAGAAAACTGCAGAAAATGTTGAAGCACCCTAACTCCTCTTAGCAGTGAACTGTTAATTCACTGTATCACTGTGTCACTGTAATCCCATTGTTCATTGATTTGCTCGAGTGGGCACCAATAACATCTCTATTTGTCCTATCCCTGAGAGTTTTGCAGCCTCTCTTTACTTGTCCTTCCCAACTGTGCTGCATTGGAGGCTCTTTCAGGGTCAGGGGAATGAGACCCGTTATTGTTACTGTTTTGGGCATATCGAATACACCATGGAAAGCTTGCCAAGCTCTGCTGTGCAGGCAGGATGCTCTCGGTACCTTGCCAGGTTCTCCGAGAAGGAGAACTAGACAATAAGAGGTCATTCATGGTCACGCACTTCCGGGAGCTTTGTTTTATAGTCTCTGGATCTTGGCTGTTGATGGGATTACACTGGCACTAGGGGCAGTTTGTGGATTTGACTGCCAAACTACTGTAACAAGGGGGATCTGGGTGGAGGAGGCCCAGTCCTGATCTGAGCAGGCTTGGAGATCTCAGCCCAGGTCCTGCACACCTGGGTTCCTCGGTTGGTTCCTTCATGGGTGAGGCTCATCTGAGCAGAACTGTTAATTACTTTGGTAAATTTTTCAGAAGAGAAGGAGGAAGAGGAATAATTGGAGGAAGAAAAGGAGTTTCAGGAGGAACCCAGTACCCGAGACTATGGTTTTGGAGAGATTCAGTGTCTTCCAAAAGTCTGAAGGCAGACAGGATTAATAAACAACTAAATTGTTCTTTCCTCTTAAACCCCAGTCCATTCATTTCTTCTACTAATGAAAATCAAATGAAATTAGTAATGGAAGCTTGTGTAAGCACAAAAAAAGGGGAACAGGGGCTCTATTTCTCCCCCACAGCCCATTTTCTGTAGTCTCATGCTGCTTCCCCCATCTCGAGAGTTTGATGGCGATGAGGAGGTGAAGGAAGGAACGAAAGCCAAGCTGGTTGGTCTCAATTGCAGTTTATTCCATTCCCATCTCCATTCTCCTCTGATTCTCCTCCTGCTTCTTCCTCCCCCATGCTACTTCATTCTCCTTCTCGCTCTGGATCTGGATCTTGATCCCCCCCAACCCACTCTTACAGCCTAGTTAAATCTCCAAGCATGAGGGGTTGGGGCTTACACATATTTGTGGTCACAATCAATAGGGTTAAAGTTCTTTCCCTCAGGGGATGTAGGATATCATTGGTATGTCCTGTTCCCCTTGCCACAAGGAGCTTAGGTATATCGGTCACGACCATCAAGGTGCTCCCGAGTCACTCCCATTCCTTTGTCTATTCGTAACCACTTCTATGGTCTCTTCCCCATCCAGTTAATAAGCTTTTCGCCTCTCCAGACTCTGTTAATTTGTAAGGTCAGACCTTTCTAGGACAATGAACTTGTATTGTAAGTTAATATTGCCTTGCTCCTCTCCTCATGTCTCTTGAATAGTTTACTTTAAAACAATGTCCTTTTTGTATGGACAAAGAAAAACAGTTGTTAATATGTTTTGGTAACATGGCATTTAATTGGCTTCAAATATTATTCACTCTCGGGCATCTGCTTTCTCGACTTAAGCCTCAGCTGCCCTTACTTTCTAGCACCCCCAAAAGCAGGATCTCGACGAGGGACAGGACAGACCCAGGGCAAGTGGTGAGTTATGTGCTACCCTGGCATCGAGATGGGCCTGGCCAAAGTGCCTAATGTTTAACTACATGTTAAGAGCTTGGTCATGGACATGTCATGTCATGATCCAAAAGCAACAACGAGACTAGGACTCTGCTAGGGTTAGGAAAGACTAATCTGGCCTGAGCACTGTAGTCTGATATCGAGATGACCTCAGGAGAGCAATTCTATAAGCTTAATGCATCTATTGCTATGTGCATACAAAATGATTAATATTATGAATGCTTATATGTTAGTTGGACAAGGAGAGTAGAAACACATCCATGGGATTTCACTCTTGAGTGGGTGTCCTGCTGAAAGAGAATCTGTCCTAGAAGAAGCATCCCCTGAGGAAAAGAACTTTACCCCTATTGATTGTGACTACACTTATGTGTAATCCCCAACCCCTTATTCTTGGGGATTTAACTAGGCTGAAAGAGTGGGCTGGGGGGCCAGTCCCAGTGCCAGATCTGGGGAAGTCAGATCCAGATCCAGAGCGAGAACGAGAATGAAGTAGCATGGGGGAGGAAGAAGCAGGAGGAGAATCAGAGGAGAATGGATATTGCAATGGGATAAACTGCAACTGAGACCAATCAGCCTGGCCCTCTTTCCTTCCTTCGCCTGCCTCGTCATCGCCATCAACCTCCCCAAGGTGGGAGAAGTAGCTGGAGACTACAAATGCGGGCAGTGGGAGAGATAGAGAGCCGCTGCCCTGTGCCCGGTGTGGTGCCCTCTCCCTTCCTTTTTTGTGTGTTTACACAAGGGGATGCTGCTTCTAGGACAGATTCTCTTTCAGCAGGACCATCCACCCAAGGGCAGAATCCCATGGGTGTGTTTCTCCTTTCCTTCTCCAACTAACATATAAGCATTCATAATATTAATCATTTTGTATGGACATAGTAAGAGATACATTAAGCTTATAGAATTGCCTCCTGGGGTCATATCAATCTCAGACTACAGTGCTCAGGCCAGATTAGCCTTTCCTATCCTTACCAGAGTCCTAGTCTCGTTGCTTTTGGATCATGAAAGTATTTGTCCATGATCAAACTCTTAACTTATAGTTAAGAATCGTGGTGCTTTGGCCTGACCCACATTGATGCCAGGGTAGCTCACAGCTTGCCCTGGGTCCCTTCAGTCCCTCTTCAAGACCCTGCTTTTGGAGTGCTAGGAGCTAAGGGCAACTGAGGCTTAAGTTGAGAAAGCAGATGCCCAGGAATGAATAAGATTCAAAGCCAATTAAATCCCAAATTACAAAAGCATAATATTTTCTTCTTGTCTATACAAAAAGGACATTGCTTTAAAGTAAATTATTCAAAAGACATAAGAAGAGGAGAAAGGCAATATTAACTTACAATACAAGTTCAGTGTCCTAGAAACATCTGACCTTACAAATTAAGAGTCTGATTAGGGGGAAAAGCTGGTTAACTGGTTGGGGGAGAGAGCATAGAGAAGTGGTTACAGATAAACAAAGGAATGGGAGTGACTTGGGAGTTCTGTGATGGGTGTGACCCGATAAACCTAAGCTCCTTGTGGAAAAGAGGAAAAGACAACCCAATGATATCTTACAGAAGCTCTATCCCTGGGGGTCAGCTTCTGGAAGTATAGAATTGGTAAAACTGATAATCATAGGTAGGGGAATGCAAACTCATAATTATCACTTTGTAATCATATACTTTGTATGAATCTTAGTGAACTGCAGATAATGCATCTGCAAAACAAGTACAGTCTAGTCTTATGTAACATAATTTTGCTGACTATTGGTAGGCAGATTCCATTCATGTTGGGTGTTCGACAAAGAAGAGAAAAATCTTCTAAATAAATTTCTTCTCACACTCAGTTTAGAATTTAGTTACAGTAGCTGAAATTATTATAACAATACAAATACTATAAGATGCATTTAGAAGAAGGATTGACATGCGATATTTAACTATAGATATTAAAAAATTTGTTTGCAAACTAGAATGAGAAGTAGCAGATTTAGCTGAGAAAAGTATTTAATGAGTTGATAAAGGACATGTCAAATATACAACTCAAAATAAGGAGTTGCTTGAAAGATTTTAATTATCAGATCAGAACATCTGTACTCTCAAAATGACATCAGTCACATATGTGCCTTACATATGGAAGAGGAAATTTATTCTCAGAAAAACTGAAAAGAATACACCTATAATTAAATATAACAGATATGAATATTTAGGAGGTCAGAAAAACCGGTTTAATTGCTTCTATGTTCTCCCAGTTTTACCATCTTAGAAACCACTTCAAGAAACATTTTTGAAAGAATGATGTGTAGTTGAGACTACCTCATTGAGACCTTTATATAAACTCTTAATATTCCCGTAAACTTGTACAAAGATCTACTGAAGAATAGACTCCAGTGCCAAACTAGAGGCCATCTAATCAATCCAAATTGCTCATTACCAAAGAGAAAAACTCAAATTCAGCAACAGAGAGTGATTCACTCTGAGAGTTCTGGAAGACGTGGAAAAGCAGCAAATACTCCCTGGAGCAGACAGTTTTCATATGCGTTGGGATTTTCAAGCTCACTCTTGTAATGAAAATGCTTCTTAGTTATTTTATCCAAGTTACTGAGATGGCTCCAAGAAGGCAATAGAAGAGGTTTATTGATTCATTCCCAAGGACAGAAACAAGCAATCAGAAAAATGTGACATTGGCAGAACCCATTGCTCAGGTGAGAATGAAGCACTTCTTGTACATCAGAGATGAATAAAGATGACTTTTGTGGAGTTATGAAGAACCACACTTACCTGGCAAGAAGGTGAGTGGGGGAGATGCCTGAGTAGTGTGGTTCTGGATGAAGAACTGACGCCTAGGCATTTGACAAGGGGAAAGTGGAGTGTGAAGCCAGTTGCCCTCAATCCTGCTGAAGTCCATAGAAAGGAGTCACAGTACTTCTCAAAGGAAGGAACCCTTGCTAAGATGACAACAAAGAAGGTACTCATGAGTGCACAGATATACATCCACTCCTCAACTATGCCTACCTAGCTTGTGAAATGCATTTTTCTAAAGAGAAACATATTTAGGAGGCAATATGCTTAATGTATATAGGAAAATTTATATTATTTTATATAGTTTACTTGTGGACTGGAGCGATAGCATAGTGGGTAGGGTGTTTGCTTTGCATGAACTGACCCGGGTTTGATTCCTTCCTCCCTCTTGGAGACCCCAGCAAGCTACCGAGAGTATCCCGCCTACATGGCAGAGCCTGGAAAGCTACCCATGGCATATTCGATATGCTAAAAACAGTAACAACAAGTATCGCAATGGAGACATTACTGGTGCCTGCTCGAGCAAATCGATGAACAATGGGATGACAGTGCTATAGTGCTACAGTTTACTCATAATTTTCAGTATCTCTTTTTTTAGTCTTTTAATAAAATTTATTGCAATTCTGGGAATCACAGTACTCTTAGTAATGGTTTTTCATGAACATAATTTTTTTAAAGTATTTTATTAGTGGATCACCATTAGGTACACTTACAGACTTACAAACTTCTGTGCTTGCGTTTCAGTCATACAATGATGGAGTACCCATCCTTCCACCAGTGCTCATTTTCCACCAACAATGGTCCCACCATCCCTCCCACCACCTGCATCCCATCCCCTTTACCCCACTTCATCTCTGCAGCAGGGCATTCCCTTTTGCTCTCTCTTTCCTGTTGGGTGTTGTGGTTTGCAGTAGAGGTATTGAGTGGCCATCATATTCTGTCTATAGTCTACTTTCAGCACACATCTCGCATCCCGAGTGGGCCCTCCTAGCATCCTTTACTTGGTGGTCCCTTCTTTATCTAAGCTGCCCTTTCCCCTAGCATTCGAGACTGCTTGTAAGCTGTGGAGTAATCTTCCTGGTACTTATCTCTGCTGTTCTTTAGTGTTAGTTTCCCATTCTTTTGCTTTATATTCCACAAATGAGTGCAATCTTTCTTTGTCCCTCTCTTTCTGACTCATTTCACTTAACATGATACTCTCTATGTTAATCCACTTATATGCAAATTTCATGATTTCATCTTTTCTGATAGTATCTTATGTATGAATAAAAACTTCTAAGTTTAACCTACTAAAAATCCAGTATTTATCTAATGTGAACTGGACATATATAGTTCCAGATATAGAACAATAATAGAACAGTGCCGACAGACCCCAATGACCCGGTGACAATGTTCCGACAGTGTTGCTGGCTTCCAACAGCAGCCAGTTGTATTCCCCCACTATAGACCATTAGATCCTATTTTTAAGAGGTTCCATACACTTAGACAGGAACACCAAAAAGGAAGGGAATATCCTAGAAGAGGAAAAGGGAGTTCACACTCTCAGACTGTCACAGACACTATGGTACTATGGAAAAACAGTACAGTAACCCTTCCTGAGGAGTGGGTGAAGACAGGAGTCTTGAAGCCTCAACATGAAATGCCTGCATACCAAATTTTTCTGATAATAAATTCAGAGACAAAGTGGTGAGGATGTTTAATGAGCTCAAAGAAACAGTGGACTGTACAGCCAATAAAATACAATAGGAAATGAGAGTAGAATTTTAAAAAGCTACAATCATAAGTATGTTTAACAGAAAAATGTTTAGTGATGAAATGAAAATCTTAATGTGTGCCACCAACATTAGAGTGACAACAGCTGAAGACAGAATCAGTGAGCTTGGAGCTAAGTTGCAGAAAACATCCAGGTAACAATAGATTATTTTCCAAAGACATGAAAATGGCTCAAGGTGGGCAAGATTACAATGGGATGAATTCAAGAGGAACAACATAGGGATCACTGGAGTCCCAAGGGACAGGGAGCCAAACCCAGTGAGGCAGTGCACAATTAAGGACATCACGGCTGAAATGTTCTGAGAGCTGGGAAATGCAGGCTTCCATATTCAAGAACCCCAAAGGCACAAGCTTAAAGAGACCCCAGTAAAAAAGACTCTGAGACATACCTTAATCAGAAAAATGAATACCATAGATGGAGATACAATACTGAAAGCAGTAAGATCAAAGAAGTAAATCACATACAAAGGAACATCCCTTAGACTTTAGCAGATCTATTGAAAGAAACCCTCCAATCATGCTACGTGGATGAAAGACACAGAAGGACTGCGTGGAGAGGAACAGACGTAGAAGGACTGCACTCATTTGTGGAGTATAGAATAACATCACATGAGGCTGACACGCAAGGACAGTAGATACAAGGGCCAGAGGCATTGTCCCATAGCTGGAGGACTGCTTCATGAGCGGAGGGGAGAAGGCAGATGGAATAGAGAAGGGATCACTAAGAAAATGATGGCTGAAGGAACCAGTTGGGATGGGAGATGCATGCCGAAAGTACACAATGGACCAAACATTATGACCTCTCAGTGTCTGTGTTGCAAGTCATAATGCCCAAAAGTAGAAAGAGAGTATGGGGAATATTGTCTGCCATGGAGGCAGAGGGAGGGTGGGAAAGGGGGTATACCCAGGATATTGGTGGTGGAGAATGTGCACAACTTGTAATTGTGAGATCCAAACATGAACGCTTGTAACTATCTCAAGGTGATTTAATTAAAAAAAAAAAGAAAGAAAAAAAGAAACCCTCCAGGCCTGAGGTCAGTGGTGTGACATAGTTGGAAAGGTTAATGAAATGAAGGCCTCACTAAAAATGTTTTACCCCTCTAGACTTTCATTCAGATTTGAAGGAATGATGCACAGCTTTATGGGTAACCAAGAGGTCAGGAGCTTCTTAGACTCAAATCCAACTTTAAAAGAAGCAACAAAGAGGCTACTGTAAGGCAAGGTAAACCCCACAACACAAAAAAGTTTTACAAAAAGATGGCACAAAACCCCATGACGATAATATTTTTCAATGTCAGTGGACTAAATACATCAATTCAGAACAGAGTAACAAAATGAATAAAAAAACTGAATCAGATATTCTGTTGCCAACAAGAAACATATTTGAATAGTCAGAGCAAGCACAGACTCAGGGTCAAAGGCAGCTCCCAGGGCTATGTCCACTTTAGGACCCTGCATAGGCAGGCAGCTCCCTACAAGTAAAAACAGCAGCCAGAAGGACGTGTCCATGGATGAAAGCTTGCCACAAGTGGAAGGGTGGGGTTAGGGAAATTAGGATAGAGAAGGAATATCCTTAGAGACAATATCATTGTCTCTATCAGCAAGACAATGATAGTTGGAAATTATCACTCTGGACAAGACTGAATGTTTAAGGTAGGTATAGAGATATACATGATAGTCACTCAGTACCTATATTGCAAACCCTAATGCTTAGAAGGAAGAAGAGAGTGTGAGGGAGACAGAGAGAGAGAAGAAAAGTGCCGGCCATAGAAACAGACTGATGTGGGGAGGAAGGAGGGCAGGGAGGGGAACTTGGCACATTGGTGGTGGAAACTATACAATGATGAAGAGATAGGTGTTGAAACATTGTATGACTGAAACCCAATCTTGAACATCCTGTATCTCACAGTGATTCAATTTAAAAAATGACAATAAAGAACCCACAGGAGAAAAGAATCAATGTAAAATGTCATTGTAAGGTATTTCATCTGACTTATCCTGTTATCACTTCTCGTCATCTCAGTTATGAAGTAAATTGTATGTAGCTTCTAAAAATTTCCCTGTGTTATTGCTTTCTGATTCTCTTTGTATAGTGTATTTCTGTCCTACATATATCAACGGATTTTCAAGTAACTTTTATTTGAAAACCACTTTAAAATATAAGAGTTTTACCATTAAAAAATATCTCTCATTTTTCTGTATATTACCTCACCCAGGAAATGCTGTTTACATCTAAAAGACTTGGAAATGTCTTTCTCAGAACTCTATTTGTGGGACAGACATCAACTGAGCTTCATACTAAAATTTTCCCTAAGGATGATCCATTATCTTCTTTATTTTGAATAGTTTGCGTGGAGAAAGAATTCATTGACAAAATGGTGATGTCTTCTCACAGGAGTCAAAGTAATTTATAGTTCGGCCTCAAGCCTGCAAAATAAAATCAGATACCCTAGATAAAAGATATAACCCAGGGCAATGCAGTAACAATTGCCTAAATATGTTGAATAAGCTATAAACTTGATTGTAGAGAGCAAATCTGTTGAGATCCTGAAAGAAACATAATTTCATAGGCATAACTAGTTATAAAAATGACCAATTCTTGAAATATTATTTATCATATCAACAAAGAGAAAAAACTATTCTTACACTTTGTGAATTCTTGCAGTATAAAATATTAATATCATTCCATACAGATATATCCATACAGATATAAAATCCATATATTCATTCATAGTTTTAGAAAACTTTTGGAATTTTATTTTTCCTAATTGTAATGTCATTAAACATATCATTAAATATTTTCAAATATTATTATGAGAAAGTGTGGTCTTTTTAAAAAAATAACTTAATTTGTGCTATAATAAATGACAGAGAATAGTTTATAACGTTAAGAGAAATACAGGTAAATATAATATTCACTAAAAACTATTATATTTTTCTATTATCTTTTACACCATATAACTTGGTAGACACTATTGTTGGTGTGTGTGTGTATATAATTTAATCTTAAAAATACCATTTTCAAAGGCCAATTTCATGACAGATATATGATTGAAACTCAAATTTAATTGCTCTTGAAGTCCGCAGTTTTAATTTCTGTAATGGAAAAATCTCGTCCACTGGAATTTTCTACATGCCAAAAGCATTAGACAAAATGATGCTCAATTATCTAAGAATAATATGATATAGGTACTCAGTTTTTTACCTTGGAAAGAATGATGCACTGACATGGAACACCAGTTTAATTTCAAATAATGATCAGTATTTCCTGGAAAAAAGCAGGGATTGGGCATTCCAGAGATTTAAATCTGAAAACATAGTTTACTTGGAGTGAGAATTACCTCACAAAGACACAGTGGAGTCCTTTGCAAAATACAACTCTGACAGCAATGAACAGTGAAGAAACAGAGTGAGAGAAAGTGTTTTTCTATCACTCAGATGTGAACAAATTATAGAGTAGAGTGCATCAGAGTGAAAAGGAGAAAAACAGAACATGTAAGATAAGAGAATAGAAGTTATAGGACTGAAAAACGGTTTGAACATAGAACGTGTTTAGTACAAGATTGTTTAAATATATTCAAGTGAAGATGTATAGGAGCAAACTGGAAAGCAATCCAAATATCTGGTGGAAAATTTCCAGGGGTATGGAAATCTGATTTGAAAGTCAACAGCCATGATCATTCATCTTCTGTCTAAAATAATTCAGAGAAACAATGGAGAGCAAAACAATATGCTTTATTATTCACAAGTTTGTAATTGGGTATAAGGAAAACTGCATATTTTAACTTCATAGGCTAAAAGTACATTTAAAGATCAGTCCTATAAAATATGAATGGAGATCCATATTCTAAAAATATTTCTGAACATAGACATTTAAGTATAACGGGGAAGGAATCATTAGCTCTTAATTCAACACAAACTAATTATCAAGCAACACCAATTTACAAAAAATAAGTTGTATAACAGTACATTCTGTAACATCTAAGATAAGGCATATATAAGGTATATGTGTCATATGCAAAAATAGATAGGCATGTGCTTTTTGAAATTGAGTTACTCTTTGAGTTATTTTGCAAACACTAACATAAATTTTAAGGAACAATTATTTATAAACTGCCCGGGCGCTGTGTAATCCCATTAATGGCCAACATCCAGAAACTATAAAACCAAGCTCCCAGAAGCTCGTGTGACCTCTTGTAGCCTAGTTCTCCCTCTTGGAGAAGCTGGCAAGCTACTTAGAGTTATCTGCCCACCTGGGAGAGTCTGGCAAGCTCCCTGTGGCATATTCATATGCCCAAACCAGTAACAATGATGAGTTTCATTCCCCTGACCCTGAAAGAGCCTCCAATGCAGCACTATGGGGAAGGATGAGTAAAGAGAGTCTGCTAAAATCTCAGGGCTAGGGAGATACTGAGACCACTGAGAAAATCGACAATCAATGGGATGATGATGATGATGATGATGATAATGATGATATATGCATCTATATTAGGGTATTATTTTTATAAAAGGGTCCCAGCCAGTGGAGTTAGGAGTAAGGATAGGTATCACTTCCAGTGATTCTTAGCTTAGCAGTGCCCAGAGCATTAATTCTGACCAGTAGGGCTACACCACAGTGCTGGAGGGGCAGAGGAAGTAAACAGGAATCAAACAGGAATCGGAGCTTTGTATGTGATAGTCATATGCTCTATAACTTGAGTTGCCTTTCAACTCCAGAACCAACTTTCAGTGACAAAAATTTATCAAAGGTATTATATAAAATAGTTGGGTAAAAATATTTCACATGAATATGTTTGTGCCTGCATTTAAGAAGTAAAATACTTGTACACATTACAAAAATTTCAAAATTTAAAACAACAGTGTGACTTCCCAAATATTTTTCTAAAATGATATATTACAAAGACCTGTTTACACCAGTAAGTTATATTATTTTTCAAAAATTCAATTGTATAATTAAGTTTTTATGTTTATCATAAATCTAAATCTTTCATGAGTTATTAATTTCTATGAAGATATATTTTAATGTTTTTTATACAAAATCAACTCACCCTTCTGTAGTTTGTTTATAAGGCTCATCATAATATCAGGAGAAAACTTGAAATTAGTTTCCATATACATACTCATCTCCTAATCTATTGAACTATAGTTATTTTATAAAATGTCTACTGTTATTTTCTTTAGATTTGATGTAAATATGATTTGTATTGTATTATCATAATACTATACATAGTTATAGTTATAACAAATATATAGTTATAACAAATATATTTTCCTCTTAAAGGGAGTTTGGGTCACAGCAAACAATTTTATAAACCATTCTAAACAGAAAACAGAGCTTATGTAAAGATATTAGATGACTAGGTGTATAATAGCATTTAAGTAATAAACATTTTAATGATTTGCTTCATTTGTACTTAATTACTTTGACTTAGCTTTTTCCAACTGGCATTCTAAATATTTTAATATACATGGAATTTCTGTTGTATGTGACTTTTTTCACAGTTTTAACTTTCTTACCTATTTTAATGTAAGAAATAAATTGTTTTAGGGTGTAAAATGAAAATATTTTACAAAAATATTTCTGCTATACTTTCAATATGAACAACAAAAGCTTCCAAGCTTAAAATTATTTTAAATACTATTTTTATGTTAAAATTAATATAATTAGAGTATTGCTGAATTTTTTCTCAATTTTTTCTTTTTTTGAATACTTTATTTTTAATAGAGCCGTTCATGATGATTTGTTACATTCAATACTTCAACAACAATCTCACCACCATTGAACCTTTCCATCACCATTATTTCCAATTTTTCCAACCACCCCCTCAATCCTGCCATGCTAGTAGGACCCTGAATATTGCCTGTTATAAATAATTCCCAAAATATGATCACAAAATGTTTCCTTAGAAGAAAGTGTGTGAAAATTGTTGTATCTCACCGTGGAGCCATTAAGCCATTGTATAAGAAATTACTAACATGTTTTTACCGATTAAGCCTTTTGTATTTATAATTTAGTAATTGAGATTGCTTACCTCCTATTTTACATCCCATCCAATATGGTGTGTTACTCCTGGTTTATCAATGATATAGAGTTTGAGACATGGTGTGGCTGCAAATGCTGACACACACATTAACAATACCAAAATATTTAATAGGGTGATAAAGCTGAAGCTAAATTTTTTTCTTTGTTAATTTATTTTTAAAAATTTTTATTAGTGAATCACTGTGAGGTACAGTTACAAACTTATGAACTTTCATGTTTGTATTTGGTTTACATCCCTCCACCAGTGCCCATTCTCGTCCACCAGTGTTCCCAGTATACCTCGCAACACCCTTACCCCAGCAACCACCATCCCACCCTGCTTCTGTGGCAGGGCATTCCCTTTTGTTCTCTCTCCTTTTGGGTGTTTTAGTTTTCAATAGAGGTATTGAGTGACCATCGTGTTTGGTCTATAGTCTGTTTTTGGTACTCGGCTTTCAACCTGAGTGGGTCCTCCCAACATTATCTACTAGTTGTTTCCTTCTCTGTCTCTGCTGCCTTTTCCCTCATCATGTGAGGCCAGTTTCTAAGCTGTGGGGCAGGCCTCCTGGTTCTAATATCTACTACTCTTGGGTGTTAGTGTCCCATTCTGCTACTTTATATTCCACATAGGAGTGTGATCTTTCTATTTCTGTCTCTTTCTTTCTGACTCATTTCACTCAACATGATACTTTCCATGTTGATCCACTTATAGGCAAATTTCATGACTTCATCTTTTCTAACAGCTGCATATTATTCCATTGTGTAGATGTACCAAAGTTTCTTTAACCAGTCATCTGTTTTTGGGCACTCCAGTTTTTTCCAGATTTTGGCTATTGTAAACAGTGCTGCAATGAACATAGAAATGCAGATGTCATTTCTACTATACCTTTTTGCCTTTCTGGGATATATTCCCAGGAGTGGTATGGCTGGGTCAAATGGGAGCTCAATTTCTAATTTTTTGAGAATTGTCCATATTGTTTTCCAGAAGGTCTGAACCAGTCGGCATCCCCACCAGCAGTGAAGAAGAGTCCCTTTCTACCCACATCCTCGACAAAACCGATTGCTTTTGTTTTTTTGGTTATGGGCCAGTCTCTGTGGTGTGAGATGATATCTCACTGTTGTTTTGATCTGCATCTCCTTGATGATTAGTGATGTCGAGAATTTTCTCATGTGCTTCTCAGCCATTCGGATTTCTTCTTTGGGAAAGTTTCTGTTCATTTCATCACCCCATTTTTGATTGGGTTGGCAGTTTTCTTCTTGTGGAGTTCAACCAGTACCTTGTATATCCTTGATATCAACCCGTTATCAGATGGGTATTGGGTAAATATCCTTTCTTATTCTGTAGGCTGTCTTTGTACTTTGGTCACTGTTTCTTTTGAGGTGCAGGAGCTTCTTAGTTTAAGATAGTCCCGTTTATTTACCTCTGTTTTCACTTGCATGGCCAGTGGCATGTCATCTTTGAAGATACCATTGACTTCAATGTCGTGGATGATTTTGCCGACCTTGTCTTCAATGTACCTTAGGGATTCTGGTCTGATATTGAGGTCTTTAATACATTTTGATCTGACTTTGGTGATTTAGGATGCCCTATAAGACTGCCTCCAGCGGGGTCCAGAAGCATCTCTGCAACTTGGATCCTTTCGAGAGTCTCTGGATCATGGCCAATTAATGAGCTTACTTGGAGCCAGAGGAGGTCCATTCGTGTGACTGCCAAGACTTCCAAAAGTACAGAAAGCTTCGAAAAGAAGGTTCATCCCTGACTCTTTCAAAGCCTAGAGATTTCAGTCACAAAACCTACATACCTGAATTTTTCTCAGCAGATTCATTTCTGGATAAGGGCCTTCCCAAGCAGTTGTAGATGTTTTTCAAGTACAAGTTAAAATCAAATGATAAATATTCACCTTCTTTGTTGAAAATCAAATGCAAGTAGAATATATAAACATGAAAATTATTAATAACAAGCTTCAGTTACATTCATTTCTCATTACTTTATTCTGTGATTATATTTAATGTTTTATTTAATGTAAATTATTGCTACAAAAATGCACACTCATCATGAATTATTTTATGATAAAAAGAAAATATATTTTAGTTTTTCTTTGTGTTTTTTTTCCTTGACTATTTCCTTCAGGGAATCTCAGAACAATTTCCCAGTTAAAGTTTACGTATCTGAGTTCTTCAGTGAGTCTAGATCAAGCAAAATTTAGCCAAACCAAAAATTCAAAAACAAAACAAATTTTTTAGACTTTTCTGGCCATTTTATCCTATGGGGATATCACAGTCATTCTTTGGCATTGATGGAGAAAGATAAGAATTCTTAGTAAGAAACTTTTTTAGTGGATTCTTTCAGCTAAATGGTTCTTCTTTCCTTTGCAAATTAAACTCGCCCCAACTGATACCTCCCAAAAGTTTGATTTTTTTGCACCCAGCTTATATCACTACAAAATCTAAATATAGTTCCTTGTGCATTATAGGGAGAGAATTTGTATGGAGAATAGATAGCTATTTTTTTTTGGTTTTGTATTTCAGAAGACTTGAACTGAAGTCCATTGGGATTATTTATTGCTGAATGGGCTGGTTTGGGGGATGAATTTTGGTATCAATTGCTTAAATCAATTTTCTGGTGTGCTTCTGGTGATAGTAAAATGTTTTACTCTGCTGGAATTGTTGGGAGATACTTGGTTTCAGAGTTCTGGAAAATGTAAACCATCAGTCCACAACTCCCAAGAAGAAATTTCAAAAGAGGAGAAATGATACCAAAAATCAGGACATTAGTACACCTAAAGTTCTTTTGTTCTATTGGCCAACACAAATTTCATTTACATTCAAAACAGCTTCCAAATAATTCCATTACTTTTTAAAATGAGTCACAACTTTTGTCCTTGAGGGACTAGTTTTAGGAAGTTATTCAAACAAATCTTGACCAATGTCAACAAATGGAAACCAATGACTATAGGTACTTCAAGAATTGAAGCAAGGGGCTGGAGTGATAGCACAGCGGGTAGGGCACTTGCCTTGCACGTGGCCGACCCGGGTTCAATTCCCAGCATCCCATATGGTCTCCTGAGCAGTGCCAGGGGTAATTCCTGAATGCAGAGGCAGGAGTGACCCCTGTGCATCGCTGGGTGTGACCCAAAAAGAAAAAAAAAGAATTGAAGCAAAAGGTTAGTCAGAACGTTTGATGTAATTGTTAAGAATTCCTTGAGGAGCTGGAGCGAAAGCACAGCCAGTAGGACATTTGCCTTGCACGCGGCCCATCCAGGTTTGAATCCCAGCATCCCATATGATCCTCTGAGCACCACCGGGAATAATTCTTGAATGCAGAGCCAGGAGTAAGCCCTGTGCATCACCTGGTGTGACCCAAAGAGTTTAAAAAAAAAGAAAGATTTCCTTGAGGCCAGATAAGTTGTCTAAGGGTTAAAGTGTTTGCCTTGCATGCAGTCTACACTGATTTGATCCTTGGTACCACATATGTCCCCAAAGTACCTCTAGGAGTCATCCCTGAGTAAAGAATATGTCCTGAGAAATGTAGGATGAGAACCAAAGACAAACAAAAACAAACAAACAACACCAGAAGAACATTACCTTTTATCCTAGATATGTCCGCAGTAATATTCTGACATCTTTTAGTAGTTTTTAAGCTAGAAAACTTTCATTCTTACTGTTTCTCATCTTCAAACTATGATGCAAGACGAATTTTGACAATTACATATTCTCAAAAATGTCCTTGTTGCCAGCACAGTATTTTTAACATTCAAGAGTCAAGATAGAGGTTACACAATTTTGACTAAACTGTTGGTTATTTAGTAGTAAAATTCCAGAAAAACAATGCAGTGATTCAGTGATAAGAAACCACTGCTAAGAGCAAAGAAATTAGTTTATTTGGTAATGTCAACAGTGAAATGTACTGCTTTAGTTTAGGGTGAACAATATGCTGAATTTAATTTACATATAATACATAACACACTACCTTATCACTGTCACTGTCATCCCATTGCTCATCAATTTGCTTGAGCGGGCACCAGTAACGTCTCTATTATGAGACTTGTTGTTACTGTCTTTGGCATATTGAATACGCCGTGGGGAGCTTGCCAGGCTCTGCTGTGCAGGTGGGATACTCTTGGTAGCTTGCCAGGATCTCTGAGAGCGGCGGAGGAATCGAACCTGGGTCTGCCGCATGCAAGACAAACGCCCTACCTGCTGTGCTATTGCTCCAGCCCAACATACTACCTTGAAGGACTAGAAATATGAAAGATTTGATTTCACATCGCTGTTTAGTGGTGAAACAAAACTTCAAAACTAGTTTGGATAAGGGTAGATTTTAAGTTATTTTTAACTGTAATATTAGTATGAAATTTTCATTAGGCAGATACACAAAAATATTTCTAAAGCTTTCTGTGACTACTAAGATTTAAGAATCTTTCTAAATTCATATGTAGCATTCTTTATTTTGTAGCATTCCTTAACCCCACCCTCACCACCGAAAATAAATATAATCCTTCAAGACATTTAAACTGCTAAATTGTCAGGGTGGTTCAGAAGGCAGGCTGCATACTTTGCAGGCAGCTAACCTAGGTTTGATCCCTGTTTGAGCCCCTGTTGGGAATGATCCTTGAATGCAAAACCAAGAGTAAGCCCTAAGCACTGCTGGGTGTGACCCAAAATCCAGCAAACAGAAAACTGTTAAACTTGATTTTTACAAGTTTTTAAAAACTACTTTACAAACTTAATTTACATAGAAACATTTTAAAATCCTACTTAACCCTAACCTAATGTTAATTCATTCTCTCAAGAGTAAACTTGCTGCAGCCCAAAGTAATTGTCATGAAAAGCCACTTACTCTGATTAAACTCTTTAAGTGTTTTCATAGAAATCTACTTTATTGGAAAACAATACCCAAGAAATGGCCTAAATGTTCTTTTTGCTAATGCCACTGAATGCTGCTGGTCCTGAAAGAAAAAAGTTGGAGATATAAAAAGTTAATTAGATATGGCATGTGCAAATGATTATGATGACTTAATTAGCAGTATCCTTTAAATTGGCACAATATGTAACCTAATATGTAGCTTAATAGCTTTGTTATTAATCAATTCTTAATGTAAACAGTTTGAAGCCCTTGTTGTTTTGTAATGTTCCTTATAAATAGTCCCTGTGGGAATCACAACTTTATTTCATTAAAACTCCTGCTGCTAATTGCTGCTTGGAAAACGTGCACAAATTAATTGTGTTTTAGAAGCCAATAATGCAAATTTATAAGCTACTGCATTGATTGCAGAGGACTGTTATGCTGTAGCTCATTCTTCCCACTATGATAGATAGCATGCAGTACTTGGCAACATTGGCCTGCTTTAAATCAATAAAGCTCGGTTAGTAAGTCTTGCTACAACGGAGGGTAAAAAACACTCTTTGAAAATGCTGTGTTTATCATGCCAGCTGGGACACAATATGAATTTAGGTTACGGGTAATTAATTTTTAAGTTTTAATGACTCTTCTTGTGTGAAACAAACATTAGTCTTTAGCAAAGATGACTGATGAACATTAACTCTGTTAGTATTTTTAAAGAGATATTTATTTTATGGGATGGAGCGACAGCACAGCGGGTAGGGCATTTGCCTTGCACGCTGCCAACCTGGGTTCGATTACTCCATTCCTCTCCGAGAGCCTGGCAATCTACTAAGAGTATCCCGCCCACACAGCAAAGCCTGGTAAGCTACCCATGGCCTATTGGATATGCCAAAAACAGTAACAACAAGTCTCACAATGGAGACATTACTGGTGCCCGCTCGAACAAATCATTGAACAACAGAACGAGGGTGCTACAGTGCTACTTATTTATTTATTCATTTTTTTTTTTTGCTTTTTGGGTCACACCTGGCGATGCACAGGGGTTACTCCTGGCTCTGCACTCAGGAATTCCTCCTGGCGGTGCTCAGGGGACCATATGGGATGCTGGGATTTGAACCTGGGTCAGCCTGGGTCGGCCGCGTGCAAGGCAAGCACCCTACCTGCTGTGCTATTGCTCCAGCCCTGCAGTGCTACTTATTTTACTTCTTTAATTGCAAAAATACAGTCCTACTCATGGGAAATTCCTTTCAAATCTTTTATTGTAGCAGTCTGCCAAGCATATTCCATTAATTTTCACAATCACATATTAAAATGATGGAATGAAAGTAAAAAAATAACACACTGACACAGTGGCTCTCAAAGAAAAATGATCATAGTAAGAAGAAATGTTTATATTTTCACCTGATTACTAATAGCTTACAGTTTTCACAATTCAGAGTAAGAAGACATTTGTCAGCAAGGAAACAGAACAGTGATAAAGGCATGGATTCCTTCAAACATTGATAAATCATGTATGTTTGAATGTTCTATTTGGTCTTGGAAGAGACAGTGCACAAAACATTTTATAACTATTTTTAAATTAAATCACTATGTCACTATCATCCCGTTGTTCTGTAGCTCATTCTTCCCACTATTTACTCTCGTGGGTACCAGTAACATCTCCATTCGTCCCAGCCCTGAGATTTTAGCAGCCTCTTTTTACTCATCCTTCCCAACGGTGACATATTGGAGGCTCTTTCAGGGTCAGGGGAATGAGACCCATTATTGCTACTGTATCTGGCATGTCAAATACGCCATGGGGAGTTTGCAAGGCTCTGCCGTATGGGCATGATACTCTCGGTAGCTTGCTGGGCTCTCGGAGAGGGACGGGGCCTCCAGGAGATTCTGCCAGATCTTAAAGAAAACTATTTAAAAGATTTTTCTGTAATGGAAAGATTAAAAACAAAAATTGGGGGGAGCACCCATCTGTGCCCAGGGCTTACTTCTGGATTTGTGCTTAGAGATCACTTCTGGCATTTTAAAAAATTAAACTGAAATAAAATTGTTTGTTCATAAAATCTCTTTAAATTTATTCTTTGCCTTAGGGCCACATGTGGAAGTGCTCAGGGATTCCTCCTGGCTCTGTGCTTGCTCAGGTCACCCTGGAGGTCCTCAGGGATCCATAGGTGGTACCAAAGATTTGGACTGGGATTGGCCACATGCAAAATAATTGCTTTATCTTTTGTTCTATCTCTCTGGCCCGTTTTTGTTAGTACCTGTGAGTGTTTTTAAGATTACTAATTTACCTATAGCTCTTTAAAATTGGGGTCATTGTTTTTTTTTCTATATAAAAAAAGATAGCTTAAACTCCTATTCTATCACATTCTTTGACACTTCATGATAATTTCAGATTGACAGGAATACACTTTTCCTCACATTTTTTAATATCTTTCTTCTAACATTTTCATCCTTATTTTTTTCTTCACATCTCCCTCTGCCATTCATCCACTGAATAAACCCCTATATCTTGACAATAACAATATCATCTTGAATTCTATTTCAATTAACCCCCCCCCACTTTGACAATCATAACCTGTCATAATATTACCTCGTAGACACAAGATTCTGTCTTTCAACAGGAATTCCAATTCACCAACTCTTCTAAGGTTTTATGCATCTTCATCCTCCTCAAATATTTAACTTCTTTCTTACTCATCAAGATGAATTGCTTGGGGGACCCTCTGCACCTAAAGACTTAGATTCCAAAGATGTAACACATTCGGGCATCCAGCGCAGCATCCGAGAGCGATGCACTGGGACACCGAACTGGGCTACAACTCTGTGCTGCCGGGGGTGGATTTTTTTTTCCTCCCCACCCTGTCTTCCTGCACGGAAAGCGGCGGGCTGGCGGCACCCATGTGGCAGGCGCCATCTTCTGTGACTCCAAACCCACAGGTATTCGGTTTTTACTTTTGGGGCTCCCAGGAACTCATGGGAAGGGGGCGTAACCGGCACGCCCTCGGCCCAGATAAACCCGGAGCCGCTGAGCGCGAATCGGACCCTCTGCGCCTAAAGACTTTGAATTCAGAGACTTCTTACAGCAATGCACTGGGACTGTGAGCTGGGCTATGTAATTTCTGGCAGAATTTTCCCTGGACTTTATACAGAAATCCAAAACCGCGCGGACGCGGCCGCATCCGCGCGACTTAACATTTATAATTGACAGCAATGTGAAACGGTTCCATTTGAACAGGTCTGACTTGGGGGGGAAACTCCCAATAATAACAGTAAGTTTTTGTTGAAATATTGAAGGTTTTTAATGTAGCAGCCACCTCTCTGGACTGTGAGCTAAGCAAAAGCCCCACGCTGGCCAACGCGGCGTGGCGTACACCATACTATGAAGCGCAGGAAGGGGGATGAGGGGGAAAAAGAAAAAAAAAAGGGGGAAAGGAAAAAGAAAAAAAAAGAGAGAGAGAGAGAGTTATGTCAACTATAGTGAGTTTTGTGTTGAATTATGGAATGTAGTCAAGGTAAAGAAAAAATGAAGTGAAATTCATTAGTTATACAGTAGGGGGTAGGGGGTGGGGGAGGGGGTATACTGGGGTTTCTGGTGGTGGAATATGGGCACTGGTGAAGGGATGGGTGTTTGAATATTGTATAACTGACATATAAACCTGAGAACTTTGTAACTTTCCACATGGTGATTTAATAAAAATTAGAAAAAAAAAAGATGAATTGCTTGGAAAATCACACATATTACAGTCACTTCCTTGCATACATCTTGAGTTCTTTTGCATCTCATAAACATGGAAATTTAAATTGTCCCTTAAACTGAATGCAGGATTCTGAGATATTTATAAGGATCTCTTCTTTCCTTCTATAGAGTTTGACAAAGCTGTTATTTTCCTAAGGCAGATTCTTTCCACGTGTTAAATATTTCAGTATCCCTTCCATCTTTTGGGTTTCCTATTCTCTTAGCTTCCCGTTTTGCTTTGTTTTCCTCCTTTACAATATAAATATACCTTTATATGAATTGATATATATGTGTATATATGCATATATATGCACATATATATGATATACATTCATATATTAAAAACTACATATATGCGTATATAAAAATATATACGCATATATGTAGTTTTTTTTCTACCTTGCCTCAAGGTAAGTTTAATTTCATTCAGTGTTCAACTTTGAAGAACTTTGTTCTTCGGTATTTCTATTATCACTACATATACTTTATCAAAGGTATCATAGAAACTGAGCAAAATAAAAAAAATATTGTATGGTTCCAAATCCCTAATTTTCTATAATAGAGAAAAGATAATGAGACAAAATTATTTGATGCATTCCCAAGCTACTTTCAAAAAGGAGAGATAATATTCTGAAATAAAATTTATGTATGCTCTTTTCTAGGTAAGATGATCTGCTATAATTGCCCTATTGAAAATTTAATAAGCTCTTGGAAGCAAAGGAAGTTTGTTTTTAAATTAAAAAGAATATTGTTTGTCTATCTTCAATTGCAAGGCACTTTGCTGTAGCAATTTACTTTGTTACACAATGTTCAACATAGTACAAGTCATTATTACAGATATAATACCTAGATTGTGCAAGGTTCAACACCCCAGGAAGCTTAATTTTTTTAGCGTATGTATACAGATTTCCCTTTTAATATATTGGTAGAAATTTGATTTATTTTTTATATAACTTCAGATTTATTTTTGAAATTTCACTCCTAATTATTAAAACATGTCAGTGCAGTGACTACCCTAAAAGCCACTGACTCAGCAATGAACTGAATTTTTACATTAAAAAATATTTAATTATGCAACATAGGTAATTTAGGTACTATCATGCTTATTTTTGTCTTGTAAAAATCTTAATGGAATATACAGAATATAAACTAATTTCCTAAAAGCTTTCAAATGTCACAGACACTTATTTTTCTTTCACATAAATTATATATGGAATTTAATTGCAGATGGCAAAATAAAAATTGCTTCTCATACAACATCCTTTTAATATTAAAGAAGGATTTTCTAGAAATATTTTTCTCCTGTATTTTTTAATCACATAGTAAATGAAGGTAGCTATCATGCTTAATTGCTTTCTAGATTGTAGTAAAACCATTACCAAGCTTTACTTTCCCTTTCCTTAAGATAAGTCCAATTCACCAGTACTTTTAGATTTAACAGAAAAAAAATAGTATGTAAAATTAATTGACATGTTTAGAAAAATCGCTGTATCACTGTATCACTGTCATCCAATTGTTCATCTGTTTGTTGGAGTGGGCACCAGTTACATCCCCATCATGCGGCTTGTGCTAATTGTTTTTGGCATATTGAATATGCTATGGGTAGCTTGCCAGGCTTTGCTCCCTGCGGGCAGGATAGTCTGGTAGCTTACTGGACTCTCCGAGGGACAGAGGAATCAAAGCCAGGACAGCGCTTGCAAGGGAAACGCCCTACCCACTGTGCTATAACTCTAGCCCATTTAGAAACATCACTTGTATCACTTGTCATCCCGTTGATCTTCGATTTGCTCGAGTGGGCACCAGTAACGTCTCCATTTGTCCCTGTAGCGTGCTAGTGCAACCCAGTGATATCTGCTTGCTCCAGGCACAGGAAGAGCCTCAAATCGTTTATTCAGGGATTTGACAAAGAAATCTGATCATCTAGTTCGTGGGTGGCCACAAGGTCTTCTGACGTCCCATGGAATCCAGTCGGTTACAGCTCTAGTCCAGCGGTCATCTCTGAATCACATTACATGACTGGTCCATCTGATTTCTGATGCCTTGGCAAACGAGACAGTGTACCTGATTTTTGACCATTGACGGAGATCAGAACTCCAGATTCCTTCTCTCACTTGAGTGAAACGTGATACACCTAGCATAACTCTTTCAATTCCTCTTTGGGATACCCTAATAGTGTTATCATCCTGTTTGCTTAGGGCCCAGGTCTCTGAGGCATATGTTAGTGCAGGGAGAACGGTGGAATCAAAAAGATGTGCCCGGAGTCAGAGGTCCTTCATTCTCTTAACCACCTCTTCAACGCTCTTGAATGCATTCCATGCTGCTCTCTTCCTCCTGTGCAGTTCTGGCACCAAGTTGTTCCTCATGTTGATTTCTCGACCCAGGTACACAGAGCTGCTGCATTCGGAGATGTTCATTCCATTGAGAGCAAATGGAGCTTCAGGGACCAGTTTGTTTTTCATGAACATCGTCTTGTTAAGATTCAGCTGCAATCGACCTTTCCACACTTGCGGTCGAAGTCGGCCAGCATTTGTGCCGCTTGGCTAATGTTTGGCGTTATGAGAATGATGTCATCAGCGAAGCAGAGGTGGTGTGATTGTTTACCGTCTATCTTCACTCTCATTCCTTCCCATTCCAGTAGTCACATGATGTTCTTGAGGGCGGCACTGAAGAGTTTCGGTGAAATGGTATCAACCTGCTGCACCCCTCTCTTTACATCAATGATCACTTCCTTGTAGAATGGTGAGATCCTGGTGGTGAATCCACAATACAGCTCACGGAGGATTTTGATATACTGAGTTTGAACGCCCTGTTTGGCCAGGGCTCCATGACCGCCTCAGTCTCAACAGAATAAAAGCCTTCTTTAAGTCGATGAACATTAGACAGAGCGGCATCTTGAACTCTCGTGAAGGAGATAGGTTTAGAAAAATAGAAAGCTATATTTAGAATTTAGAATCTTTACTGAGTTTCATGACTGGTTAATTTTGATAATAAAATACAAATTGTTAATTCTATTAATCTCTCAATAGGATGGTACTATTATAAGAACTAAAGGGCTGATTCTCATTTACTAGTGTGTTGATGATTATGTTATCTAATGATAAGAAGTTGGTTGGCTTTAGGTTAAGAACTAAAACAATTATTATAGAATCACACCTACACATATTATTGGCTATTGTTAGGGATGCCTGACAACTTAAATTCTTACCTTACACAGCTGGCATGTGCCTTAATGCATTCCCTATCTGCCAACCTGAGAATAAAAACAATCCTTAAAGTAACTTGAACAGTGTTGAAATGATGTAAAGATCAATCTTTTGGGGCTGGAGGAATAGTACAGTGGATAGGGGGCTCACCCTCCTGGGCTGGATTCCTGGCACCCTGCATGGTCTTCCGAACTCACAGGGTTCCTAGCTCACAGTGGTCCCTAGCTAGGCACAGATTGGAAAGTAAGCCCTGAGCACAGCAAGATGTAACCCGAACACAAAAGATCAACCTGTGGCTTCCCAAAGGTGCTGAGATTCTAATCTGTGCAATCTGTGAATATTACATAACATACAAAATGTGATTTATCAGATGTAATAAAGTTAATGCTATTAACATGGGGATATGATTTGCTGTTATCTGTGTGGGCACTAAATACAATCATCTTTATAAAAGAAAGGTAGAGGGAAATTAGATACAGAACAGAAAGAAGGCAAAGACCAAAGTAGATGGAAGCAGAGGGCCGAAAAAGGAATTGGCTGAGACAGAGAGAGCATCCCCTGGTCAAGAACTGGTGACCAAGTTGCTATCTACACTGTACCACTGAAGCACCAAATGACTTAGCTGAACACTGCGAGGAGTGATCCCCAGGTCTCGAGGCACTGTTGAGAGACCTTTCAGAAAAGCAAAACAAACTACAAAGTTTCATTGTTTACGATCACCAAGATTATGGTACTTTTGAAGAATATTTAAATTACTAGCACAATACAATAACAAGGCATATAAATGAATATCTGCCAATCAATCAATGTATCACTGTCATCCCATTGCTCATAGATTTGCTGGAGCAGGCACCAGTGACATCTCCATTGTGAGACTTGTTGTTACTGTTTTTGGCATATCGAATATGCCATGGATAGCTTGCCAGGCTCTGCCACACGGGTGAGATACTCTCGGTAGCTTGCTGGGCTCTCTGAGAGGGATGGAGGAATCGAAACTAGGTCGGCCGCATGCAAGGCAAACGCCCTACCTGCTGTGCTATTGCCCGGACCAAAATAAAAGATATCTGAAATCTACCACATATTGATATAGTTAATTGAAATACCATCAGATTTAATGTCAACCTGAAAGGCAACCAATACATGATAGAAATATTGATCCCTCTACTAACCATAACAGTATTGGAAAAATTATTTGCTGATATATGACAATAAAATTATATGTATATAATATTCATATATAAATATACATTTTCCTTTAAATCTTATAAATATATCTATGACAATAAACTCTGTTTAATCAGTAATTTATGTATATTTGCTTATTTATTTAATTTCAGCCCTAAATTCTTTTTACAATAACCTCTCAATTTTCTTTAGAGCTTTGGTTCCCAAATTGAATAAATACGATCATATAACAGCAGATACAATTTTAGTGATGTCAGCAGTAAAAAGACACTTCAGCTTCCCAAGTAGTGCATTTTCTGTTAAGATATACATGCATTTTTAATGTTGGTATGAAATCCAGAAGCAAAACATTACTGAAGTTTCTTAGTTTTCATATACTCCTTAACTACACTTTACCACCTCACCTTGTTTATTTGAGTTCCCTTTCCGAAACCTATGAGTATCTTTTCTCATCTAAATAATTTTTATAAAGACAATTATTATATTTTCTACAACAAATAATTCTGAGCCTATCCTTCAATTTTTTTTAGCAATTGAATTCATGTGATTTATTTGCCTTCATTCTGTGTATATCTGTATTATACTCAGTTCCTGTTCTCTGACAACTGGCGGAAACATCTGCTACTGTGGTAGGAGAGAACGGGACTACTCTCACATGCTAAAAACCAGGATGTCACAAAAAACAGACAGAGGGGAGCATAGGAACCCTAATTTTGGTTGAAGATGTCTTGGAATTAATTTCTATGGTTTTGGTTATTTTGAAAGTAATAAATTTCATGGCATGCTACTCCAAATATAGTTCCTTGGGATGGCAAAAGTTCTAAGCAAAGCTTGGGAAACAGCCTGGACAGATAATTTACTTTTTTCTCCCTCTCGTCTTCCCTGAATACAGTAATAAAATAACAAAATCCTTGTGTGAGAGATACTTATATATACATGGAGGAAAATAGTACCCTTATCTCTTGGAAAAAAGAGATACCAAACAGAATCTTAAATGTAGGATGACATTACTTTGTCCTCTCCCCGCTTGCCACAAGTAGCTTGTCCCTGTTTTCCCTGGAGTTTAGGCTTACCCCAGTCATACCCATCAAGGTGTTCCCGAATCTCTCCCATCCCTTTGTTTAGCTATAATCACTTCTCCATGCTCTCTTCCCCAAAAGAGTTAATCTGCGGCTTTCCCTTAATCTGACTCTGCTAATTTGCAAGGTCAGAACTTCTTAGGATACTGAATTTATATTATATAAGTTAATATTGCCTTTCTCCTCTTCTTGTGCCTTTTGAATAATTTACTTTAAAGCTATTTCTGTTTTGTATAGACACAAGAAGACAATATTATGTTTTTATAATGTGGGAATTAATTGGCCTCGAATATTATTCCCTCCTGGACATCTGCTTTCTCCACTTAAGCCTCAGTTGCCCTCAGTTCCTAGCACCCCAAAGCAGGGTCCCCGACGTGGGATGGGAAGGATCCAGGGCAAGCGGTGAGTTATGTGCTACCCTGGCATCGAGATGGGCCTGACCAAAGTGCCTAATTCTTAACTATAAGTTAAGAGCTTGATCATAGACAAATGCTGTCATGATCCAATAGTAATTATGAGACTGGGACCCTGTCAGGGATAGGAAAGACTGATCTGGCCTGAGCACTGTAGTCTGAGATTGAGATGGCCCCAGGAGAGCAATTCTATAAGCTTTAATGCATCTCTTATTGTGTCCATACAAAATAATTAATATTATGAATTCTTATATGTTTGCTGGCTGAGGGGAAGAGAAACACATTCATGGGACTCGGCCCTTGGGTGGATCCTCCTGCTGAAAGAGAATTAAGTCCTAGAAGCATCCCCTAAGGGAAAAGAACCTTACCCTATTGATAGTGACCACACCTATGTGCACTCCCCAACTCCCTCATGCTGTGGAGATTTAACTAGGCTGTAAGAGTGGGTTGGGGGGCCAGATCCACGGGGGCAGATCCACGAGGGCCAGATCCACACATCCAGAGAGAGATCGAGATCCGGGAGAGAAGCAGGGAGAGAGAATGAAATAAACTGATCGAGCAACCAGTTTGGCCTTCTTCCTTCCGTCGTCTGCCCTTGACCGACAGCACACACAGCGGTTCTGGGGCACCAAACGTGGGTGGTGAGACAGAGCCGCCCAGAGAGCCCGAGAGTGCATGCGCCCCTCAGCGAGCCTTAGTTTTTTACACTTAAACACATAGGACTTGCTAAATTTGTTTCTTGTAAAAACTATCACTGTTTGAATCATGACAGCATTTGTCCATGACCAAGCTCTTAACTTATAGTTAAGCATTAGGTACTTTGTCCAGGCCCATCTCAATGCCAGGATAGCACACAACTCACCGTTTGCCCTGGGTTCATCCCGTCCCTCGTCGGGACCCTGCTTTTGGGGGTGCTAGGAAGTAAGGGTAGCTGAGGCTTAGGTCGAGAGAACAGATGCTCAGGAGGAAAATATCATGTAGAGTCAAATGACTCCCAGGTTACAAAAGCATAGCATTTGCTAAGTCTTCCTTTGTCCATACAAAAAGGACATTGCTCTGAATAAACTATGCAAAGGACTCAAGGAGAAGAGGAAAACAATATTTAAAAGTCAACAGAAACAAAAAGAAAGAAGTTACAAATAAACACAGAGGAATGGGAGCACTGTTTATTGGGAGTTACCCAATAAACCTAAACTATCAGAGGCTATGTTATCCTATAGTTTCTGTCATATCCCATAACTTACCTTATCCCTCCAAAGGATATCCCTTATCCCTCTCTCAATCAATTTAGCATAAAAATGGACTAAAAATTTCCTTTGAGTCTTTGTAGTTCTGAACTTTCCCATGTCATGTAAATGTAGGATCAGGGATTATAGTTTAGCCATTAGCTAAGGAGAGCCATTATTTGGCAAGTGTGAGGTTACAAGTTTGAACCCCAGTACATGCAAAAATAAAAGTCACCATGTCATGTGACATGTATTAAATAAATGTGCGTGACTTTTTCCTATTGGCCTGTCTTTAATCCATATGCTTCAGTTTGATTTTCAGACCCAGCCAAAAATTCTAAGATGTGGAAGAAAACTTTTTTTTTTCCAACAAAAAGAAATAGCAGGAAAAGTATTCGCCTCCACAAACTGGGTAAACAACTAGGACTCTTATTATACTTTCTAATTAGTAGAAATGAAAGCGATTGAATTTACCTAAAGTGCTTCAAAATTAGAAGTAAGTTAGTCATCCACTTTGTTTCCAAAGGTTTTAATAGATCTTTAATGTAAGTAATTATTGTTACTTCCATTCAACATCTCATATTTTCATTGTGAAATCTTCAGCAGTTAAGTCTATGTAAGTATCTAAACGTAAAATAATGAGACATTTATGACCATTCCTCAGCAGATGGGGAAAATAGCTATTCTTGGTATATTTCCACACTATTATTCAGGCTAGAAAAGAAAATGAATGCAGAATGTGGACTAAGCTACTAATTGTTATAATAAAACAATATAACATAGTTTAAAAGAGATACCTATTTTTTCAACAAAATTAACCTTGTTTTCTTTTAACTAAATCATAGTATCAACCCCTCTCTGCCAAACTATGCAAATGATATAGTGAAGTTTCATTACTAAAATATAAGAACAAGTTGTTTGTATATTGAGATATGTAACCCATTCCCCATGTTTTTAAAACAATGTTTTTATAAACAAAACAAAAAACTCGTGCATTTGTTCTTTTTCTGCTCTTTTTAACTTCTCACTAATTGGATGAGAAATGATCTCAGCAACTTGAGAGGCTATAGGTTGAAAAACTGAAGGGAAATCTGCTTCCACTCACCCAGAGATTCTGGGGAGAAATTTGAAGAGATTCCTGCCACTGCTAAGACAGCATGCTCACTGACAATCAGCAAAACATAAGCTTCTCTTATCCTAGATGCACTTAGTATTCAGGTCTAGGTCATAGACTCTTGCTCTTACCCACTGGAGTGGGATGTCACCTGGTATTGTGAGAGAATTCTCTGCCACACAGTGTATCTGAGAACACTAATGAAAAGAGAAAAGTATTCCTACCTCTCAAAAGCACAGAGCAATTGTCAAAGTGAGAACTGAAAGGGGAGCGTTTTTGTTGTTTTTGAGGAAAAATTAAAAAGCAAGTATTGCTGAAGCACGAGCCCCAGAAGAAAGGAGGCCACAGATATACTCTGGTGCCAATTCATCTCCAGCACTAAAGACCATGAAAATCTTTTTGAATTATATTCTGAATAATATAGTGAGTACGAGTTATCATGTGATCTAATTCCAAATAGAAAATACAAACCTTTTGTATTGGTAATTGAATATAGGTAGTGGAAAATCAATTAAAAAATAAATTAGTATAAGCAGGAATGTTATAATTTTCCACTTAAGTATTTCTTTGGCTGTATCCCATAATTTTTATGCCTTGCATTTGTTCTGTACCAATATATATTTTTTTAATTTCCTTTGAGGCTGTCTTTTCACTCCATGAATTATAGAGAAGTGTGTTTATTAGTTGCTAAGTCATTTGAGGGCCCCAGATTTCTTTCTATTGTTGACTAGAGTTGAATCCACTATCTGAGGAAGCTTTTGGTATGATTTCTATTCCTTTAAATTTTATTTATAATAGGCTCAACCTAGTTATATTCTTCATGTACACTTATTAGTACTTTCGGTGCTCATATTAGACTTATATATGTATGTATATATATGTATATATTTCAGATCTTAGGCATGATGCTGATTTTTCTATCTATTGTTAAATTACTAAGAGAAGAATATTGGGGTATCCACCTATGATTATGAATGTCTTTGTCTAAGTTTACTTTCTATTCTATCAGACTTGCTCACTTTATTTTCAAGGTCATATTTTTGTTTGTTAGGGGGCTGTGCTTAACTATGGTCAGGCCTTACTCCTGATTCATGAATCACTTCTGGTTATATTCAGAAGACCATATGCAGCAGCAATGTTACCACCTGTGCTCTCTCTGTGCCCCTGACGTGCTCTAAAGCAGCTTTCTGTTTTTTGTTTTACCCCACATCCAGTCATTCTCAGGGCTTCCACCTGGCTCTGACTCCTGGCCGACTTGGGGATCACATGACGTGCTGGGGATTTCACCAGGACTGTTGCATGCAAGGCAAACAGCATCCCCATTATACTATCTCTGCAGCCCCAGAAACTCAGCTTTAAGTGCACACTCAGGATTTTTAATTTGTTGAAAAATTGACATCTTTCTGAAAGTATAATATTCCTTTTTATCTTTGGCATAAACTAAGGATTTGAGAGTTCTGCCTACATTTTCCTCTATGTAACTTCTAGATTCATCTCTGATATTGAGGTCTTTAATCCACTGTGATCTAACTTTTGTGCGTTAGAGGTCAGAGTTCATTTTTTTTTGCAAGTAGTTATCCAGTTTTCCCAGCACCACTTGTTGAAGAGGCTTTCCTTGTTCCACTTCACATTTCTTGCTCCTTTGTTAAAGATTAAGTGGCCATACATTTGGGGGCCTATGACAAGATATTCAACTCTGTTCCATTGGTCTGCAGGTCTATTCCTAGCCCAATACCAAACTCTCCATGACATTGAAGCTAAAAAACATCTTTAATGATGAAACAGCACTGACCATGCAAGTGGAGGCAAGCATAAACAAATGGAACTGCATCAAACTAAGAAGCTTTTGCACTACAAAAGAGACAGTTACCAACATACAGGAAGAGCCCACAGAATGGGAGATAATATTTACACAATACCCATCTGATAAAGGATTAATATCCAGGATATACAAGACACTAGTAGAAGTATACAAGAACAAAACCTCCAACCTCATCAAAAAGTGGGGAGAATAAATGAACAGAAGTTTCCTCAAAATTGAACTACAAATGGCCAAAAGGCACATGAAAAAATGCTCCACATTGCTATTATCAGGGGGATGAAAATCAAAACAATAATGAGATATCATCTCACACTATAGAGACTGGCACACATTCAAAAGAACAAAAACAACCAGTGCTGGTGTGGATGTGGGGAAAAAGGGACTCTCCTTCACTTTTGATGGGAATGCTGACTGGTCCAGCCTTTCTGGAAAACAATATGGACAGTCCTTCAAAAACTAGAAATTGAACTTCCATATGATCCCACAATACCACTTCTGGGAATATATCCCAAGGATGCAAAAAAGTACAGTAGAAATGACATCTGTACCTATATGTTCATTGCAGCACTGTTCACAATAGCCAAAATCTGGAAACAACCCAAGTGTCCTAGAACAGATGCCTGGTTATAGAAACTTTGGTACATCTACACAATGGAATACTATACAGCTGTTAGGAGAGATGAAGTCATGAAATTTGCTTATAAATGGACAGACATGGAGAGTATCGTGCTAAGTGAAATGTGAAATACTAAGTGAAATACTTATTTGTGGAGTATAGAATAACATACGTGAGTCTGACACCCAAGGACAGTAGATACAAGGGCCTGGAGGATTGCTCCGTAGCTGGAAGCCTGTTTCATGAGCGGAGGGGAGAAGGCAGATGGAATAGAGAAGGGATCACTAAGAAAATGATGGCTGGAGGAATCAGTCGAGATGGGAGATGCATGCCAAAAGTAGACAATGGACCAAACATGATGACCTCTCAGTGTCTGTGTTGCAAGTCATAATTCCCAAAAGTAGAGAGAGTATGGGGAATATTGTCTGCCATGGAGGCAGGGGGAGGGTGGGAAAGGGGGTTATACCAACGATATAGGTGGTGGAAAATGTGCACTGGTGGAGGGATGGGTGTTTGATCATTGTATGATTGTAATTCAGACATGAAAACTTCTAACTATCTCATGGTGATTCAATACAATTAAACAAAAATAAGGATTTGAGGGCAAAGATGTCTGATCAAAGTGGAAAAAAAAAACTGGCATTGAGGTGACATACAAATTGGTTTACATTGCATGTATATAAGGAAACGGACCCCTTACAACTTTACTCTGTCCAGAGATTAATATGGTATGCTGCTAAGAAGAGGAAGTAGGGTTGAGAAATCCCAGGAGTTGATCTGTGTATTGAGGTGACAGTAGCTGAAAGAGATCCTGGGAACATCATGGCATGGAGTCTTTATGGCTAGAGCTTGTCTAGACAGTATTATTGCTAGACAGTACTGAGGATGTGGTCAGGTTTCATCTGCAGGCAAGGAAGACAGTCTCCAAGGGGCTGAAAATCTGCTTATTTGAGCTATGTCAAAAGTAATTGAATGTGTAAATAGTTTGGCACTGGCGGGCTTTTGAGACAATGGGTCACTGTCTGTAATGAAACAATAAATCAATCTAGGGTCTGATGTACAAAAGCCACTTTTAAGCTTATTTACATAACCACCCAGTCCAGCCCCAGTTGTTGCATAATCTAACGTGCATGTCATTTTTTTTTAATGCCTAAATTTGTAACCATGATAAAGCACTTCCAAATTCCAGAATTCCTTAAGAGTACCCAGGATTTCAGGGCTCATTTATAGCCAATCTACGTTTTAATGGAGGAAAGCCAGTAAATTGCTAAGGAGAACTTTTATTTGTTCTATCTGCTTAGTCAGCAGAGTGCTACTGGGGCTTCTTTGATGCATGGCCTGACTCCCTGTAACAGTAGATATTATCACCTGCATGCATAAAAATTCATCAAAGGCACACAGAACCCTTTTTCCTCTGGTGTTTTTGTTAGATTATTTTGTTTTTGGTTTGGGGCCATTGCCATCCACGCTTAGTTTTCCCCACTGACTGCTATCCCTGGTGGTACTTGGGATGAAACCCAGGCCTCCAACTTGCGATTATGTTCTCCAGAACTCGAAGCTCTCTCCCTGGCCCCTGGGTTTAAATACTTTTGTTTCGAGGAAAGGAAGTGGCTGGACCAAATCCAGTGGTGCTCAGAGTATATTCACTGGTGCTCAGGGCATACTCCTGTTTCTGTGCTCAGTTCTGGAGGACTATATAAGGTTCCAGAGTTCTAACCAGGTTGCTGGAGAAGAGTGTGATGTGCCAGGGATCTATCTGGCATTAGTCTAGTTTTTAAGGACCCAGCTTTCTCTCTGGAAGATTTGGCCTTTTCTTCCTGCCTTTTTATCTTTTCTTTTCATTCAGTTTCTCTCCAGAAAATCATTGAGACTGTAAACCATGGGCAAAACTGGTAATTTGAGGGTGGGGTGGGCGTGATTTGTTTTCTGGAGCAGGGGATAGCATGGACTTCTGCTGTTGCCAGGAATAGGCATCCTTCACTTCAGAGAGCTGCAGCTTGCTAGCCAGTTCACAGCTGCTCTTCCTGCCATTCCAGGGTTAAGGCCCGCTTCTGTTCTAGAAATGTGTCCTCTTATCCTTTATCTATTCGATTCTATAAACTTTAAGAAGTGATTCCCTAATGTGGGCACTCATGAAACAACAAAAACAAAAACAAAAAATCTAACTTGGTTGGGAGAGGAAGCATTTCCACATTTTTTTTTTTTTGGCTTTTTGGGTCCCACCCGGCAATGCACAGGGGTTACTCCTGGTTCATGCACTCAGGAATCACTCCTGGCAGTGCTCTAGGGACCATATGGGAATCTGGGAATTGAACCCTGATCGGCCGCATGCAAGGCAAACGCCCTACCGGCTGTGCTATTGTTCCAGCCCCAAGGGAGAGGAAGTGGATCCCAATCTCACTGTCTTCTAAGTACTTCTAAAAGTACTTCTTAGTACTTCTTCAAAGGACCCCGAGCTCCTTGTCAAGCTGGGTGTTGCCCATGAGCACTGCCAAATGTGGCCCTCAAACTGAAAGGTGGAGCTAAGAACATGTGAGATAAATGTTGATAAAACTCGGATTAATGCATGAAAAAAAATTTAAATATGGTAGTTTTTGAATATATTACAAAACCCAGAGAGATTACACTGAAAATAAGGTTTCCTAGGCATCCGAATGTGCAGTTCTCAAAATGGTCAACCACTGTAAGGTGGCCTGGAATATTGATTGGCCAAGAATTACCTCGTGGGAGCCCCTACCACTACCAAGAAGTAAGTAATAGACTGTCTTTGCACACGATCTGTTCGAAATTGCAGAGATAATAGCTTAACCAAAGTTCACTGTAAAAGATTTTACAAATGAATTATATTAGCCCTCAAGTTATGTCATTAGTCAGCAGTTATAAACAATATTTTGGTTGAAAAAAAAGTTAGAAATTCTTCCAAATGACGATTTTCTAGTGCCTTTATTTTGCTCTTTACTCTTTTTTCTTATATTTTACTAATTATTTTATAATAGGCCATCATTTTCTTCATAATAAAAAATCCAAAGCAACAAAAGTGAAATTAGCCACTTTATTTAGTTAAAAGTTATACATATCAAGTGTATTATTACATAATATGTGTAGCTTATATATACATTATTATATGTGTGTACTATATACAATTATATGTTTTATCATATGCACACATCTGATATATGCATATCATGTGTATAGTTATATATAAATGATGCTATATGCATGCATATTCATGTAGACATATATTGTCATACATACATAAATAAGAAAACCTACATAAGGATATATGTCTCAAATATATAAAAACATGTATTCTACACATATGGAAGAATATTAACATTATTAAATCCTTTATAGGCATAAGTTATATAAAAATAAAAACCAGAAATTAGTCTATTATATATGAATGTGATATATATGTATGTGTTTATACTTATATACCACATATAGTTCTCCAGTACCAAGAGTGAACCCTGAGCATAAACTCAGGAGTACCCCAGATGTGATATATGGCTAGATGTGGCCCCAGAAACAAAATTAATTAATACTTTCTAAAAGGTCGCAGCTGACTTATTGGATACAGAGGCATGAAATCATGTGAATTTGTGAATTTCATTTTAATATCTGTACTATATTGATCAACATAAATTGATCAAAATTTTATTCTTTTTGTTTTGATATGCCACTAAAATAAACTTTTCACTATTCTCTTAACTCACTCAAGGGAAATCACACAATAAACATCAGACGTAAATTCTAAAAATTGTCATATCATTTTTGTCAACTCACTCCCTTCCACTACAAGCTCATAGACTAGAAAACACAATGTTTATTCCACCAAATAATTTTTAATGACTTTACATTTCACCATTTTTACTCTAACCACCCATTAATAGGTTTATGCATTCTCCAAGTACAAATATCACATTACACTTATCTTCTAACTATTAATATAAAACACCAGTTCTCTACTTGAAGGTATATTCTTGAGAAGTTGTTAATAACCTGTGGTATTTTATTATCACACTTGTAAGTATTTGAATCTTGAGACTTTCAGGATTCACTTTCAATTTGGTGTTTTCATTCTGTTTTAATTATATGCCATTGAGAGCATCTGAAAAAATGATTAAACCCCAATTGTTGCCAGTTCTAGCAAGTGGATGATTCTCCCATTAAGATGTTCATTCATGTGTGACTCTGACTTTTGGTTAGAGCTTCCAGAAAACACTTGATGATTGAATTTGTGCTTATTAGATTGAAGTTTTAAAATGTTTAGTGCTATTAAATTGATGTTTTTGCAAAAATGTGCATGTAGATATATTAGAGTCTAACTTGGTACCAAACATGTTTTAAAAAATTACTGTAGAGCTAAAATTTCTTGTTTACAGTTACTAAATCCCTGGCTTCAAAAATATCTGATTCAAATAACTGTCTTGGTATATGTAATATTTTAAACAAAAATGTGTTGTATGTGTGTGTATTTATTTTCTTAAAATATCAATTATCCCTGTGTTGTTCAACAATGAGGGAAGGAAGGGAAGAAGAAAGGAAGGGAAGTGGGAATGAGAAAGTAAGAAAGGTAGGAAGAAAGAGAGGGAGAAAGGGAGAGATCGAGGGAGGGAGGGAGGGAGGGAGGGAGGGAGGAAGGAAGGATGGAAGGAAGGAAGGAAGGAAGGAAGGAAGGAAGGAAGGAAGGAAGGAAGGAAGGAAGGAAGGAAGGAAGGAAGGAAGGAAGGAAGGAAGGAAGAATGGGAGAGAGGGAGGGAGGGTGGAAGGAAGGAAGGAAGGAAGGAAGGAAGGAAGGAAGGAAGGAAGGAAGGAAGGAAGGAAGGAAGGAAGGAAGAAAGGAAGGAAGGAAGGAAGAATGGGAGAGAGGGAGGGAGGGAGGGAGGGAGGGACGAAGGGAGAGGAGAGAGAGAGGGAGGGAGGGAAGGAGGGAAGGACAGTTACCAGATATGCATGAAATAAAGTCAAGGGAAATATTTACAGTTTGAATATATTTAAGTAAGAAACAGATTGTTGATTATACTTTAATAAAACATAACTGGTTTTAAGAGCATAGATTTAGGGATTAGAGATGTAATACAGGAGGTAAGGCAAGGTAAGGTAAGCCTTGCACATGGCTGACCACAATTTGATCCCTAGCATGGCATATAGCCCTTTGAGCATCACTAGGAGTGATCTTTGAGCACAACAGAATATGGCCTCCAAACAAAATAAATAAATAAATAAATAAATAAATAAAGCAGTATATAGATTTGGGTGACAAAGCAGTGGGTTATCAGTCCTGCTAACATTTGCTATCACTGTCACTGTTACTGTCATCCCATTGCTCATTGATTTGCTCAAGTGGGCACCAGTAACATCTCCACTGTGAGACTTGTTGTTATTGCCTTTGGCATATCGAATATGCCATGGGTAGCTTGTCAGGCTTTGCTGTGTGGGCAAGATACTCTCGGTAGTTTGCTAGCACTCTGAGAGGGGAGGAGAAATTAAATCCAGGTCGGCCGCATGCAAGGCAAATGCCCTACCTGCTGTGCTATCGCTCCAGCCCATTTGCTATAGAAATTAGAAACTTTAGCACCTTGATAATACTCTCCATGTCATACAAATTATCTACCTTGCATATTTAAATTAAATAAAGATTGAGAAAAAATATATGAAAAATGAATAAAATATTTATTGACATATAGTTAACACTATATATTTGTTTTTTGATATTTATGGTGTGCAATTTGATTCTACAACATACCCTAAATAATCACAGCCCAAACATATTAAAAACAAAAGGAAACAGATATATATTTTTAAGAACAGGACATATAAACATTACCATTGTTTTTACTCAAAAGTATATACTAGATATTTCCCAGTGGAATGAAAAAAACATAAAAATAAAATTAAAGCATAAAAATGGAGAAAAAAACCTATCACAGATGATACAATTTTAAAGTATGTATTGCATATTTAATTCATTTCTATACTTCAAAGTAACAATAAATACACTTTAAATAATTTATATAAATAAAATGAAAGTAGACAGAAAAATATATCTTTATAATACCTAATGAACACAAAAATATTTAAAGACCTTTAGAAAAGCAAATATTTACAAATGAAAAGATTTAATATTATTAGCTACCAATCGATAGAATAACATATAGAATAAAGACATTTTCAATCAAAATCATAAAGGATTCTGTGAAAATTCGTTCAAGTTTATTTTAATGATTATTGGTAGAAAAAACTGTAAGGGGCTGGAGCGATACCACCACAGGTAGGGTGTTTGCCTTGCATTCGGCCGACCTGGGTTCAATTTCCAGCATCCCATATGGTCTCCCAAGTACCACCAGAAGTAATTCCTGAGTGCAGAGCCAGGATTAACCTCTGTGCATTGCTGGGTGTGACCAAAAAAGCAAACAAGTTAGAAGAAAGATCTAAATAGCCAACTTTCCAAGGGGGGGGGGGAATTATATAATGAAATCTACTCTACTAATATTCAACATACTTTAATATTTTACCAATCATTGAAGAAAATCAAAAGTAGTTACTTTTTATAGGACTATTCAAGTTATACATTTATTTTCTTGTCCTTGGACTATATTCAACCCTTCCAAATATTTTGTTATTTGGACTTGGTGTAATAATGGGGTAATGAGTTACTTGCCTCTGTGTGTCAATGAGTTGATTTTTTTGAAGATTTTAAGAATCTGTAGTCTGGGGTATTTGGTAAAAAACAAAATGGCTGGACATTTTACTATTAACAATTATTAACAATTATGTTACTGTTAACAAAGTTCTTGGTGAGTTTCTTTGTATTTTTGAGACCTCACTTATCAAACTCAGGTATGGTATTCCAACCTGGTAACATTATCCTTAAGATGTCTGACAGATTCAAGACAAGCACAGAAGAAAACTTTCTAACAAGCTTACTTTGTTGTACAAGATATTTTCTATCCATACGATGTGTTCCAGAGAACCAAGTAGAGATATAACAGGTGTATATGGATATTATATGGAACATCTACCTTAATTGGGGGTAGATATTCTAAATAGGAAGTAATTGAGGAGGTTAGTGTGGTAAATGTCCACTGGTCAATGGACAGGTGTGGGAACATTATATGACTGAAACCTGATCATCAACAACTTTGTAACTGCTTGTCTCACTGTGATTCAATTTAAAAAAATTTAAAAAAATCTTTAAAAAGGAAAAGTTATAGAGAGGTGCAATGATACTTCGGGACTAATGATAATAGTAATGATGAAGATGATGTCACCTCACTGTCATCCCGTTGCTCATCGATTTGCTCGAGCGGGCACCAGTAATGTCTCCATTGTGAGACTTGTTACTGTTTTTGGCATATCAAATATGCCACAGGTAGCTTGCCAGGCTCTGCCGTGTGGGCGGGATACTCTCGGTAGCTTGCCGGGCTCTCAGAGAAGGAAGGAGGAATCAAACCCAGGTTGGCCTCGTGCAAGGCAAACACCCTACCCGCTGTGCTATCGCTCCAGATGAAGATGATGATGACTTTGAAATTAATGAAGAGCATCTTCCTTCTTTAAGAAATCCTAGAATACTCTGGATTTTTAGCTAGAGCACCTGAATTTTCCTTTTGCTTAATTAGTTTCACAACCACTGATCATAAATTCACAACTGAACGTAAAAACATGAGAACAAATAATCTTGTCATTGCGTAAAGAATATAGAAAATTGTCCTGAATTATACAGAAGGCATAAGTAATCTAGATGATATATGTTTTCATGGCATTTTTTTCCATGTTAAGCTGACATCTCTCTTTTATTTCACAACTATGGCTTAATGGGGCTTGTCTACACTTGACAGGTTTCCAATATATGCTTCTACAAATGCAGATATTAATTGAAGTAGACAGCTGCCAAACCCAGTCAAGAGTTCTTCAATATACTACTTATGTCAGCTCGGGGTTATTGGTGGTGGGGAATGTGCACTGGTGGAGGGATGGGTGTTTGATCAGTGTGTGATTGTAACCCAAACATGAAAGCTTGTAACTATCTCACAATGATTCAGTTTTTTTTTTTTTAAAAAAAAGAGTTGTTCTTCAAGCACTATGGTGATGTTCTTCCAGCATAATTCTGATTTGCTTTCTTTTTTTTTTACTATCAAGTTTACATTTTATTTATTTTTATTTCTCTTGTTTAGTGAGTCACAGTGAGGGTACAGTTACAGATTCACACCTTTTCCTGCTTGTTTTTCCCTCATGAAATGTTCGAGAGCCCATCCCTCCACCAGTGTCCATTCTCCACCACCAATGAACCCAGTATCCCTCCCACCCCCATCCCATCCCCCCACCCCACCCCGCCTCTGTGGCAGGGCATTCCAATTTGTTCTCTCTCTGTCCTTTTGGATGTTGTGGTTTGCAACAGGGGCATTGAGTGACCATAGTGTTCAGTCTCTAGTGTACTTTCAGCACTCATCTCCCTCCCCGCGCAGGATCTCCAATCACATTTTACTTGGTGTTCCCTTCTCTATCTGGGATGACTTTCCACCAACATGAGAGGCCAGCTACCAAGCCATGGAGCCAACCTCCTGGCATTATATACTACTATTCTTGGGTGTAAGTCTCCTACTCTGTTATTTTATATTCCACAGATGAGTGCAATCTTTCTATGCCTGTCCCTCTCTTTCTGGCTCTTTTCATTTAGCATGATACTCTGATTTGCTTTCTAACAAATTCATATTCATTGAGAAATATAGTGAAGAATGTATAACTGATATTTAATGTCTTAGCTAAACTTTCAGGAATCAAGACAAAAAGAATAGAACCAATAAAGGCAAAAAAAACCTGTAGATGCTTGGGATGGTCTATAGTGTTAATTCATGGTGTTAAGTGATTTATATCTATCGAAGTTCCCCCAAATTTAGTTCTAATTCAGGAGTCGGACCTTTAGGGTTGTAGACAATTTAAACATAGTTTATCATAAGATTGCTTTATATATTTTTAAATGTTTTGCTATAGCTTAGGTAATATAGTTATAATCATGTTAAAGTTTATGGTATTAACATAGTTATTGTACCCACAATCACCAAAGTGTTCATGACCCTCCACTTCTGACCCTATGTTAGTTCTTAGATTTCACTTGCAGATTGTATGCTCAATAATTAATTTAAAAAATTACTAGCACATATTTATGGGAGATATAGAACACACTTGGTTCCCAAAGTTAGATCACTGTATGACTGTTGTCCCATTGTTCATCAATTTGCTTGAGCAGGCACCAGTAACGTCTCCATTGTGAGACTTGTTACTGTTTATGACATATTGAATACGCCATGGGGAGCTTGCTAGGCTCTGCCAGGTGGGCAGGATACTCTCGGTAGCTTGCCCAGCTCTCCAAGAGGGATGGAGAAATCGAACCCGGGTCGGCTGTGTGCAAAGCAAATGTCCTACCTGCTGTGCTATCGCTCCAGCCCAAAATTAGCTATATTACTAATATATGACATATATTAGTATATATAATGTATATTAGATATATTATGTATATTGTATTATATATAATATATTATATAATATATCTAATATCTAATATATATTAGATATGTATTATAAACAAACTATTACAAAAGGTGATTATTAAGTTTTTGAATTTTTTATAGCAACATAATTTTTATTAGGAAAAATTGAATTTTTAAAAGCCATAAGTGGATGGGTCAGGGGACAGGGGACATGCCATGCCTGCACAGACACCTGGGTCCAATCTTTAGTACCAAATGGCTCTCAAGCACTGTGGATTGTGACTCGGGGAGGCCCCATACCACATCACTGGTCAGAATAGCCTACTGCTAGTATGTATTCCAGATGGAGAATTCTAGGCGTGTGCTCAAGGGCTCCCAAACACTGCCTGGGAGTCCCATTTCCTCCTGACACACCTCAAAAGGGAAAAAATAAACCTTGAACTCTTACCTTAAAGACTGTATTTTTTAACCCTTTTCTTTTACTTGGAAAGAACTAAGATCTCAAATGACAAAAATAAAACCCAAATTAATTAATTAAATAAACCCAGCATGTAGGAAATAACAGAAATAGTTCCTAATTGTCAGAACTAATATTGTAACATGCCAAGAAAGCGAATATAGATTATGAAACCGAGTCATAATTCAAAAACTAATGAGCTTGTATTTTTGTGTCTTCCTGACCCTAAAATTAAGAAATAAATTGGAAACAGATTTAAAGGAACAAACTGCCATAAGAGAAAGCACAGTTAGAATCAAACATGTGGGGGGAAATAAATAGAGACAGCAGAGTCAAAGTTCAAGAAATTTAAAATACCCGGGACAAACAATAATTGTGTGACTATCAGTCATTCTGTACTAATGTAATTAAAGACAAATGATCATTAAAACCTTAGTTCTCTCTGAGGACTCCATCACATGGCAAAAATGCATAGCTTTATAGCCAGAAGTTCTTGACTGTCAAATATTAGGCATTCCAATTCATCAATCTGCTAGAGCTTTTCAAATTATGCTTGAGTTAAATGATTATCTATTGACCCAGGAATATATATATATATATGAATAAATGTTATGAATAATTAACATCTGAAAATAAATGTGTTCCTAAATACATGAATTTATAATATCCAAGTTAGCAGTCTAATACATGACAAAACGGAAAGAACTCTCATTCAATACTTATCATGGGATATTCAATTTTAAGTGTGATTTTAAGTATTATTAATGTTTTTCTGACATATTTCAATACTTATTAAAAACTAAGTTGATTATATTTTATATTTTTTATTTTTCTTTGACATGTTACTTATATTGCTAATTTGCATTGTTATTATTTAATTTAGGCCCTAAATGATTAAATGAAACATGTGTATAGACTTTTTTTGCTCATTTCTGTGTACACTTTACTTGATATTTAACCTCTTCCCTGCCCCACCCTAGCAGAGTAGCTGAGCACTCTAAACTTAGTATTTAACTCAGTAATAGTTTCTATGGGGATAGTGTTTTATTCGTATTAGTTTTATTGAGTTCACATTAATTTGCAGCAGTGTATATTTATGACATCAAAATGTTTCGCTTCCATCCACCACTACTATTAACCCTATATGCCTTTTCAGTCATTTTTCATCCTCCGATCCATTTGGGAGCCAGCACTTTGTTGTCAGAATCTAAGGGATTGTTTTTATTTATTTACTTTGCTTCTATTTCTTCAAGCTATCGTACTGGAGCCATAGCACAGCGGGGAGGACGTTTGCCTTGCACGCGGCTGACCTGGGTTCGATTCCTTCATCCCTCTCAAGCAAATCGATGAACAACGGGATGACAGTGCTGCTACAGTGCTACTAGTGAAATCAAATAGTATTTGTCTATCTCTTCCTAACTTGTTTCACATAATTTGATCGTCTCGAGATGTGTCAATGTTACAATGTCAAAATTTTCTCTTTTTTTCAACCTGAGCCCTGATTCATTCATGAATACTTTGGTATGTTGTCATATCTTGACTACTGTAAGTAATACTTTAATGAATATAGGACTTATATATTTTTAGACTTCTAAAATATCTCTTGCATAAATGACCAGAAGTAGAATTATCATATCATATAGAAGCTTCATTTTCAAATTTCTAAATTAGTTATCTTCTTTTCTGTAACTACTGTACTAATTTATTTTTTTAATGTACAACTATTCCCTTTTCTCCATATTCCCATCAGCCCTTGTTTCCCCCTGTCTTTTTATTAATAACCATTCTAAAAAGTACAAAATCAATTCTCATTGTGACACATTCCTATTGATGAGTCATGAGAGCATTTTTAGATGTCTATCTATTGGGAATCTGTGAAATGTTCAGGAAGGTGCCCTAATAATTTTGGGGAGCTCTTGTTTGTTCTCTTTGATTTCAATTTTCAGAGAAAGATAAGTTTGGATCACGGGAAGAAATACATTCAATCAGGCTTTTGATGCTATCCTTCTTGTCATAAGTGTGACTGCCCAAATCCTTAAAAGCAGTTCAATCAGTTCAACCAAATATATATGACAAAAGGCATCACCCTGGGCGTGGTCAGGAAGATGCTGTTTCCATCTTCCGTGAGTAGAAGTGGGTTTTAGTGTCTCTATACATTTATTAGTTGAATTATTTGTTTTCTGTTACCTTTATAATATTCTGTATACTATATTTTATTTTCTAAATTTTTATTAGTTTTTTTAGAGCATTATAAGGCTGTTCATGATTGGATTTCAGCCATACAGTATTCCAACACCCATCTTTAGCAGGCATTCTTCTTCACCTCCCACCCTTTCTCCCTCCCTCTCTCTCCCTCTCTCTCCCTCTCTCTCTCTCTCTTTCTCTCTCCCTCTCTCTCTCTCTCTCTCTCTCTCTCTCTCTCTCCTCCCCCATCGTTCTCTCCTCTCTCTCTCTTATTCTTTTTGGGCATTGTGGTTTGCAATGTTGATACCGAAAGGTTATCAAGAATACCACTTACGTATTTTTAACTCTCAGATCTTGTCCGGCGTAATCATTTCCAGATATAATTGTCATACTGGTCTCTGCTCTACCTTACTTACACTAAGCCCCACACATACTTGTGGTTAGTTCCAAACCCAACCAGTCTTACTAACCCCTGTTTACCCTGGTCATGCATATTGTACTTCATATATATGTATGTATATATACATATATACATATATATATATATTTAACTGGACTGGAGTGATAGCACAGTGGGTAAGGCATTTGCCTTGCACACGACTGACCCAGTTTTGATTCCTCGGTCCCTCTCAAAGAGCCTGGCAAGCTACCAAGAGTATTCCCCTCGCACAGCACAGCCTGGCAACCCTCCACGTGGCATATTCAATAGCCAAAAACAGTAGCAACAAGTCTCACAATGGAGACGTTACTGATGCTCACTCCAGCAAATCAATGAACAACGAGACGACAGTGCAACAATGCATATATATCCTATATATATATATATATACACACACATATATATATGAATGATTACATTCATTTGTGGTATATATACCACAAATGAATGCAATCATTCTATGTCTGTCCCTTTCCTTCTGACTCATTTCACTCAGCATCATACTGTCTATTTCTATCCATTTATAGGCAAATTTCATGACCTCATTTTTCCTGACAGCTGCATAGTAATTCCATTCCATAGATGTGCCATAGTTTGTTTATCCATTTGTCTGTTCTTGGGCACTCAGGTTGTTTCCAGATTCTGGCTAGGATGAATAATGCTGTAATGAACATCGGAGTGCAGAAGGTTTTTCTGCTCTGTGTTTTTGGGTCTCCAGGATATATTCCTAGGAGTGGGATGCTGGGTCAAAACGTCCATATTTTTTTCCAAAAAGTGTGAACCAATCAGCATTCCCACCAACAGTGAAAGTGAGTCCCTTTATCCCCACATCCACACCAATACTGGCTGCTTTTGTTGTTTTGGATGTGTGCCAGTTTCTATGGTGTGAGATGATATATCATTGTTTGATCTGCATTTCCCTAATGATTATTGCTGAAGACATTATATTCATCTGCCTTTTGGCCATTTGAATTTCTTCCTTGAGAAAGTTTCTGTTCATTTCATTGCCCGTTTTCAGAAGGATTGTAGAGTTAAACCATTTTCTTGTAGAGTTCAACCAGTGCCTTGTATATCTTTGATATTAACCATTTAGCACAACAGTATAGGGTGAATATTCTTTCTCATTCCATGGGCTGTCTTTGTATCCTGGTCACTGCGTCTTTTGAGGTGCAGAAGCTTCTTAGTTTAAGACAGTCCCATTTGTTTATCTCTGCTTCTACTTGCTTGGTCAGTGGCATTTCGTATTTGAAGATATCTTTAGATTCAATGTTGTGCAGTTTGCCGACCTTTCCTTTAATGTACCTTACAGATTCAGGTCTGATGTTGAGGTATTTAATCCATTTTGATCTGACTTTTGTGCATGGTGTTAGACAGAGGCCTAAGCCCATTTTTTTTTGCATGTAGTTGTCCACTTTTTCCAGAACCACCAATAAAGTGGCTTTCCTTGCTTTGCTACATGTTTCTTATTCTCTTATCAAAGACTAAATGATCATATATTTGAGGGTCAGAGGGCAGTCATCTTGGTCTTATAGTTGGCAAAGGACAGGTGAGTGTTGAGAATACTTTTCCCTGCTTCTGCTGCACTGGCCAACACTGCTGGTCTTCTCTCTTTGAGGTCTTCCTTTATCGCTTCTCTGCACAGCTTTGTGAGCTCAGACGTTAGCTTGTAATTGCCTGAGGCTCACGCCACACCACATTAGCGAATGAGATCAAGAGTTTCCAAAGACAAATGACTTTTTGTGGCTTTCTCTCTCTCTGCATTCCTCACACAATCATGGAGGTGCTGAACCAATCAATCATGCTCCTTGTTGATGTTGTCAATGACGTCATTAACTAATATTGCTGCAGTAGTGCCAAAGAGCTCCCAGTTGGTAGCTGATGGATCTAACACATCTTCCAGAAGGGCAATGGAAAAGATTATCCACGACTTCTACTCGGATCTCTTTGATAGTCATACCCACCTGCCAACATACCAAATTCCACTGGATGGATATGTTGTTCCCAGTGTTCTCCCTTCCAAAATCTGATATGCCATTTTGTCAGTAAGGAAGCTTACAGCACCCAGTCCAGACAAGGTCAGACCCGAACAACTGAAGAATCTGCCACCAATTTTATTAATATACTGGCTCGGCTCTTCACACACTAACTATCTGAATGCAAGGTTCCATCCCAATGGAAAACCAGCGGGACTGTCCTATTGTACAAGAAGGGAGACATCTATGACATCGGGAACTGTCACCCTATCTGTCTGTTGTCCATTGTGAATGGTCACTGTCACTGTCACTGTCATCCCGTTGCTCATCAATTTGCTCGAGTGGGCACCAGTAACGACTCCAGTGTGAGACTTGTTGTTACTATTTTTGGCATATCAAATATGTCATGGGTAGGGGCTGGAGCGATAGCACAGCGGGTAGGGCGTTTGCCTTGCACGCGGCCGACCCGGGTTCGAATCCCAGCATCCCATATGGTCCCCTGAGCACGGCCAGGGGTGATTCCTGAGTGCAGAGCCAGGAGTAACCCCTGTGCATCGCCAGGTGTGACCCAAAAAGCAAAAAAAAAAAAAATATGTCATGGGTAGCTTGCCAGGCTCTAACGTGTGGGCAGGATACTCTTGGTAGCTTGCCGGGCTCTCTGAGAGGGACAGAAGAATCAAACCTGGCTCGGCTGCGTGCAAGGCAAATGCCCTACCCGCTGTGCTAGCGCTCTAGCTCAGGATTGTTTATTTCATATCACTTTCTTCTTTCTCATTATTTCCATGTAGAAAAGCCATGGACTTTTGGGGATTGATTTTACAGCCTGTGAGTTTACTATACAAGTCTATTACTTCTTGGAGATTCTTGGCAGAGGTTTTAGGGTTCTCAAAATATAGTCATTTCCAAATAGTGAGAGCTTGACTTGTTCCTTTCTTATATGGATGCCCTTAATATCTTTTTCTTGCCTAACTGCTATGGCAAGTACCTTCAGTACTATATTGAATAGAAGTGGTAAGAGTGAACATCCTTATCTTGTCCCTGATCTTAGATGGTACACTTTCAGTTTTCCCCCATTGAGGATAATGCTTGCTAAGAGATTGTGGTAGGTTGCTTTGAATATACTAAGGAAAATTCCTCCAATTCCCTTTTGCTGAGAGTTTTCATCATCAATGGGTGCTGGATCTTGTCAAATGCTTTTCTCTGTCTATTAATATGATCATATGGTTTTTATCTTTTCTTTTATTGATATGATGGATTATGTTGATTGACTTCCAAATGTTAAACCATCCTAGCATCCCTTGGTTGAATCCCACTTGGTCATGGTGTATGATATTTTTGATGAGTTGTTGGACTCTATTTGCTAATATATTGTTGAGGATTTTTGCATCCGTGTTCATCAGGGATATCGGCCTCATATTTTCTTCTTTTGTGCTGTGTTTGTCTGCTTTAGGTATTAGGGTGTTATGTACCTCATAGAAACTGTTTGGGGTGTTTCTGTTTCTTCAATTTCTGGGAAAAGTTTGAAAAGGACTGGCAATAGGTCCTCTTTAAATGTTTGGAAGAATACACTAATGACCCTTGCCGCCCCTGGCCCTGTGCTTCCTTCTTCTTCATTCAGGTGTGCCTGATTCCCTCACTGAGCATCCCAGCCCTCGGTGCCCACATGCTCAGCACCCGGCCCCCCTGACCCGATCTCCAGCCAGTGTCCAGTGGCTAGAAGGGGTGTGGCCTCTTTGGTAGTGGGCGTGGCCCCACTGCAGTGTGGGTGGTCTCTGGGGCAGGGGCCGCTTATGCGGCCGCAGTTATTTTCCCCTGTTCTAGTATACTTTTTTGTTGTTGTTCTAGTATACTTGACAGACATGGCAATCCCCATTAACTAACTTTGTGGAGATCTCCCCAGTTACCTTAAAGACAAAAGGCTAAATTAACCACTAGCCTAGTCCAATTGCACAAAAATATCAAAAACTTACAAAAAGAGAGATTAGCTCTAGTGAACTGGAAGGTCCCACCTCCATACAACCATGACAGCATGAAGAAATAGCGCAAATAAGGAGAGGACGAAGAAAAGAGTCCAGAGCCTCAGCAGGGGTTTCCCACAAATGTGATCTCTCTGATAAAGAATTCAGAGAAGAAATTCTGAGAATGTTCATCGAACTTAAAGAAACGGTGGAGCAGTCAGCAAAGAAATTATGGGAAGAAATAAGAGCAGAAATAGGAAAGCTACATTCAGAAATGTCACGGATAAAAGACACTGTAGACAAAATAAAAAACACAATGGGAGCCCTCAACAGTAGAATGGCTACAGCTGAAGACAGAATTAGTGAGCTTGAAGATGAGCAGCAGAAAGCTCACAGGCTACAACAAACAATAGGAAAAGATCTTAAAATAGCTCTAGGGCGAATCAGAGACCTAGGGGATGATGCCAAGAGGGATAACATAAGAATCATTGGAGTTCCAGTTGGTCAGGGATGCAACCCTAATGAGAAAGCCACAGTTAAAGAAATCATTGCTGAAAAGTTCCCAGAACTGGATAATGCAGATGTTCAAATCCTAGGAGCCAGAATGGTGCCAGCTAGAAAAGACCCTAATATAAAGACTCCAAGACATATCATAGTCAGAATGATGGATGCCATAAATAGGGACACAATACTGCAAGCAGTGAGGTCAAAAAAAGAAATCACATACAAAGGAGCACCCCTTAGATTCACAGCACACTTATCAGAGGAGACCCTTCAAGCTAGAAGACAACAGAATACTATGCAGCTGTTAGAAAAGATGAAATCATGAAATTTGTATATAGGTGGATCAACATGGAAGCTATCATGTTAAGTGAAATGAGTCAGAAAGAGAGGGACATAGAAAGATTGCACTCATTTGTGGAATATAAAGTAACAGAGTAGGAGACTAACACCCAAGAATAGTAGAGATAAGTATCAAGAGGAGTACTCCACAGCTTGGAAGCTGACCTCACACGCTAGGTGAAGAAGTAGTTCTGATAGAGAAGGGATCACCAAGCAAAGGGTGCTAGGCGGGCCCACTAGAGTTGGGAGATACAGGCTGAAAACAGACTATAGACCAAACAAAATGCCTACTTAATACCTCTGTAGCAAACCACAACACCGAAAAAGAGAGATCGAACATATGGGAATGCCCTGCCACAGAGGCAGGGTGGGGTGAAGGGGACAGGGTGGAGGTGGTGGGAGGGATGCTGGGACCATTGGTGATGGAAAATGGGCACTGGTGAAGGGATGGGTATTCGATCATTGTATGACTGAAATATAAAGCATTAAAACCTGTAAGTCTGTAACTTTGTCTCATAGTGATTCACTAATAAAATAAAATTAAATTAAAAAAAAAGAATACACTACTGAATCCATCTGGACCTGGGCTTTTGTTTTGGGGAAGACTTTTGATTACTGTTTTAATTTCCTTGATAGTGATATGTCTATTTAGGTTTTCCAATCTTCTTGGTTTAGCCTTGGGAGGTCATAGGAATTCAGTAATTTATCCATTTCTTCAAGATTCTCTTGTTTCGTGGCATACAAACTTTCAAAGTAATCTCTGAGTGTTTCGAATTTCTTTGATTTCTGTTGTGATGTCCCCTTTTTCATTTCAGATTTGGTTTATTAGGGTCTTCTCTTCTTTGTGAATCTTGCTAGTGGTTTATCAATCTTGTCTATTTTTTCAAAGAACAAGTTGTTGGTTTCATTGATCTTTTGCATTGTTTTGGGAATCCAGCTCGTTGATTTCTCCTCTAAATTTTATTGTTTCTTTCCAACTGCCTGCTTTGGGCTCCTTTTGTTGTCATTTTCTAACATCTTAAGTTGTTAATTCAAGTTCTTTATGTGAGCCTTATCTTCCTTCCTGAGAAAGGCTTGCTAAGCTACAAATTTTCCCCTTAACGCTGCTTAAACTGTATCCCACAAGTTCTGGTAGCTTGTGTCTTTATTCTCATTTGTTTCCAGGAATGTTTTGATTTCTTCCTTGATTTCCTTTCTGACCCACTTGTTGTTTAACACTGAGCTTTTTAATTTCCAGTTGTTTGATTTGATTCTCCATTTCTGTTTTGATTCACTTCTATTTTCAGTGCATCGTGGTCTGAAAAGATAGTTGATACAATTTTTATCTTCTTGATTCTATTGAGATAGTTTTTGTGGCCCAGTACCTGACCTAATTTGGAACATGTTCCATGTGCACTGGAAAAGAGTGTGCACTTGGTTTGGGGGGAATGAAAAACCCTGTATTAGCCTTCTCCCTTCCATTTCTTCCTTCTGTGCCAGTACTTCCTTGCTGATTTTCAGTCTTATCTATCAAGAGGTGATAAGGTGGTGTTAAGCCCGACTACTATTGTGTTGCCACCAATGTCCTCCTAGAAGCCGATTAGCAGTTGTTTTAAGTATTTTTCTGGTCCCTCATTGGATACATACTATACCTATGGGGGATATGGCCACGTTGGTGTCCATGCAGGATTAGAGTCCCACTTCTGGCGCAGTTCTAAAACTTTCAGGAGTTCCCTGTGGCCTAGGTGCTCAGTGGGCACCTTAGCTGAGAAGGGGTCTTCTTGATGGGCATGCAACCTTAGAGGCCATGCCCCCAACCGCCACTCAATGTTTCAGATATTAGATATTTTAGATATTAGTTTCTTGAAAGGTATATGATTTGTAAATATATATTTCTATTTAATAGTCTGCCTGTTTATGTTAGTAATGGTTCCTTTTGTTGTGCAAAAGCTTTTTTATTATTAATCTTTATGAAAAACACCGTGATTTAAAATGTTGTTTACTATACAGTTGTTTCAATAATTTAGAATTCCAACACCACCACTGTGATCATTCCTCTACCAGTATTCCCAGTTTCCCTCCTAATCCCAACATGCCCCCCTCAGGCACGTAACACTTTTATTTTATATTGCTTATTCCAACAAAATTTTAAGAACTGGCAAATAGAATGATCAGAAAATAAATCAGTAAGAGCCAATTAGTGATTACTAAATAATTTTGACCTTTGTAAATAAAAAAATTGAAATCACTTAATACAATATAATAAATTGCCTATTCTGACTTACATATGTACACTAACTTGAAATCTAAAGTATATTATATATAATTTATTTTATACTTAGATCTCATTATGGTAATAATCACGTCTTACCTGTCATTAGTAACACTTTCAAAGCAATTCTGTCAATATTTTGGAGTTTACATGAAATAGGCAAGGTCTACATATGTAAATTTTCCCCTTATACTTTATATAAGCACTGTGGTTTACAAAGTTGTTCAAGATAATTTGTTACAGGCATTCAACATTCATTCCAACACCAATCCCACCACCATTACACCTTCCTTTCTCCATTGTCTCAAATTTTCTTAACTATCCCGGAAGCCTGGCCTCCTATCAGGCCCTCAATAATTTGTTTTACATTGTTTGTTATCAATAGTTCATTAACAGAATGTTCAAAAATGTTTCCTTAGAAGAAAGTGAGTAAAAATTGTATCTCACCATGAAGCCATTACATCCTTGGGTGAGAAATTACTAACATGTTGATACAGGTTAAGTCTCCTATGTTTCTGTTCTGTTAACAAGATTGGTTGCCTTCTATGTTCGATCCCAAAATTGAGTATACTACTACTGATTTGCCAGTGTTGTATAATTTCAGATGGAGCTCTAGGAACTCTGGAATTTTTAACAGAGTGATACAGTTGGAGTCAAAGTTTTCTTATTTCATACAGTTGGACTCAAACTTTTTACTTTGACTCTGTCCTGTTCTTTGTTTTGACTTTTGCTTTCCTATTGCTTTCGTTACCACCTTAAAGGCCCTGGCTCCAGTACTGTCAAACACAGTAGACTTGCAGACAATGCAGCTTCCACTGACTTATATTCAAGTCTTCATTTATTTTGAATTAATTTTTACTTCAAAGAAATAAAATTCTTTATTTATTTATTCTATTTATTCAAAGAAATAAACCTATAAAACCAAGATCTAATAGCCTACTAGACATCAAATAGCCTAGTTCTCCCTCTTGGAGAACCTGACAAGCTAAGTCTTTTGCCCACTTGGGAGAGCCTGGCAAGCTCCCCGTGGCGTATTCATATCCAAAATACAGTAACAGATATATGCATCACTCTAGGAGAGCCCGGCAAGCTGCTGAGAGTGTCCCGCCCGCATGGCAGAGCCTGGCAAGCTATCTGTGGCGTATTCAATATGCCAAAAACAGTAGCAATAGGTCTCATTCCCCTAACCCTGCAAAAGCCTCCAATCATTGGGAAAGACGAGTAAGGAGAAGCTGCTAAAATCTCAGGGCTGAATGTAACAGAGAAGTTACCAGTGCATGCTCGAGTAAATCGATGAATAAACATGTCACAGTATCACGATCGTGAAATCCCATTAATCATCAATTTCTCGAGCGGGCTCAGTAACCTCTCATTTTGTTCTTTCCCTGAGATCTTAGAAGTCTACCTAGACTCGGCCCTCCCAGTGATGTTGCACTGGGGGCTCTTTCAGGGTCAGGGGAATGAGGTCCAGCTTGTTACTGGATTTAGCATATGAATACACCATGGGAAGCTTGCAAGGCTGTCCCATGTGGGCAGGAAACTCTCAGAAGATTGCCAGTTTCTCCCAGAGGGAGAAGTAGGCTACAAGATATAACTTCTGAGAGCTTGCTTTTAAGTCTCTCTCTGGATGTTGGCCATTGATGGGATTACACACACCTGGGTTCCTCTGCCGGTACCTTCATGCATGAGGCCTGTCCAAAACGTGTGGAGAGGGGCCTCCAGCATGGCTGTAGCTAGGTTCCGGTGGTATTCGGTGGCCAGGAGCTCTGCTCGGGGTAGGGAGGGAAGCTGGAGCCCATCCCTTCAGAGGGGCCCCGAGGAAGACAGCCAGGCATGAGGGCAAGAGACTCTCTGATGAATAAATATGTCACAGTATAAAATTTTCAAAAATATAAAAATGTTTTCCTGTGATTTATACTTATACCTGTCACCTATAATACATAACCCCCATGTGCCTTCACTATATTTAAAGATGTGTTTTGCAATTTGGGGGAGATCAATAATGGCATGGTTCTCCAACCACAAAATTACGCATATTACAGGAAAGTTAAGTCCTGCTTAATCGTAAGGGTCAATTTGAGCAGATATCCTAAAGTGATGAGATAAAACGGAGTCTGCTCATTTTTGAAGGTGTCTTATGCTTTATTGTTAAGCGGCATTGTCTGCTATTTATTATAACTAGAATTTTGATGCTTCTAAAGTTTTTTATTTGAGTCTGATGTCCAAATTCAAATGAGAAGGTAATTAACACTTGTAAGAAACTATTTGCTTTGCTTTAATAATATATGACAAAGGTCTAGATTTCTAAAGCACTATGATTCATATAGATGTGACTATGTAAAGCTATGGAATTAGAGGTATGTTTAAATGTTTGACTTTAGAAATGAGATTATATAAAAAGTTTAACTATAATAAGTATTCACAAATGTTCTGTTATTACATTAGAGCAAGAACTTTAAAGGTTTTTCCCACCAGGAGTGATCCCTGAGTGCAGAGTCAGGAGTAAGCCCTGAGCACTGCCAGGTATAGCAGAAAAGGTAAAAATAAAATAAAATAAAAAGAATTTTAATGTTTTTCTGTAGTTGTTCTTTCAACCAAGAGAGCTATATGATTCTTTGCTGTCATAAAATGTGTTTTTTTAAGTTAAGCAGGTTAACAGTGCATTATATTTATAAATAATCATTCTCTATCTAAAATACAATCATACATCTTTCTCATTAATCCCTACAATTTTAATAAAAATTTATGAGTCCACCACCACCATCTTTTCTCTCAGGGACTAGAAACAGATTAACTGTTCTGCCCCAGGTCAGTCAACCTTGTAGCAGCAGGGCTGAGAAAGAAATGAGCCAGCTGACTTTTCCCAAGGAGCTGGTTTTAAAACCTTTCTTCACTAGTAGAAAAGTGTTCTTTATGTCATTACCAGAAGCAGAAAGGTAAAAATAAAAAATTGCCTATGTCAAAACTTGCCACTTTTGGAAAGGTTACTTTCCTTTTGGTTCACAGAGTATGTTTTTTATTCATTAATTTTTCTGTGTTTAAAGAATCCAGAAGCTCATAAAATTTGGGGATCTAATGAAGCTTGATTATTTTTTCTATTATGTCAACATCAATATTTTCTGTATGGTGCATATGAAAATACCCTAAATATCTTTAGTAACAAAAAATTACTAATCCAGTATTCCAAAATAACTCTGAGTTTAATTTAGAAACATTACTGATATCTGCATATCAGTAGGAATGGGGTATATATCAGTAATGATAATAACAATTGTTAAAGATTTTGTTCCTTGTTCTACTTAAAGGGAACTTCAAGCATTGGTGGGGGAAGGAGCAAGAGTATACCTCTATGTAATACATTATTAATGCTATATTAATGTTGGAGCAATAGCACAGCGGGTAGGGTGATTGCCTTGAACGTGGCCGACCTGGGTTCGATTCCTCCATCTCTCTTGGAGAGCCCAGCTAGCTATCAAAAGTATCCCACCCACATAGCAGAGCCTGGCAAACTACCTGTGGTGTATTTGATATGCCAAAAACAGTAACAACAAGTCTCACAAGGGAGATGTTACTGGTATCCTCTCAAGCAAATCAATGAGTAATGGGACAACAGTGCTACTGTGCTGCAGTGCTAATGTTACATGTGAACGTGTTTACTACTTCAGCAGAGTGAAGCTCATTCACTCTTTGAGTTTAGACAAAATTTCAATACAATGCTAACTGAAACATGGGTTTTGATTAGCAGATATGAGGACTGCATGGACTATAAAAGGAAAACGTGTGTGGTTATTCTACAAATGCAGGTTGGGCCCTAACAATTTGTGTTCTGAGTGGGATGTTAGATGAAGATAGATGATTATGATGATGATGATGATGACAATGATGATGACAATGATGATGACGATGATGATGACTCCGGTTTTTCTTCTCTAGCTTTGGCCTGCTAATGGACTCTGCTAAGTTCTAGATGGCTTGCAGTTGACATACTACTCATTGACTGGAATGTTCACTGACTCTTTTGCTACCTTCTGGCAGGTTTATACATCCAATGTGCCTCTGGTGGTGCTTTGTTCTTCATGCTAGAACTTACTAAAGTTTTGTTATAGATTTAACAAACTACAGTCACATGGTGTTGAGTAGTAGGTGTTAGGAGTCAGGAAGAAGTGATTGAGGCCCTTAAAATAGCTGTGCCTTGCTTTATTGTATCTGCATCATGAGTATGTCTCCAGTTGAGCTGTCTCGACTCCTGCATAAAAACTGTGTAGCACTCGCACTCGGTTACCGGGAGCAGCCTGTCTTTTGATCACTGCTTTGATCATATTTTCATTCAGTCATAGGACCTCAGTCAATGAGCTTAGAACATTTGAAACAAATTTAAAAAATCAGTATCTTATGCAACATAGCCGCCATTAGATGTTTCTCTTAATAGAAAAAGCAGTTAGCAAGCCATGTGATAACCACATCCCTGGAAGCAAACAACCCACAAATAGCCCAGAAAATGTTTTACAACCGCTATCTCCATCCTGTTGCCAAATACAGCGCAAGGCTTTCAAAATTCTTGGATTTTTTTTCATAAATAGTTCAAAGACTGAATGGAACATAAAATGTGTATGAAAGTAAGTCAGGAAATAAAAATTATAAATGACAGAAATTACTATAACTGATGTATGGCATTTTTAGTGTTCTAGAAAAACAAATTTAAGATCATCCCTGGTCTCTCAAGACTATATGTACTTAGTATTTGAGGTATTACTAGAAAATTATAATCTCTTATTTAATAGTAATTTTCTGAGCAAAGTTGAATTTTAGAAGCAGTAATGTTCTGCTTAATATTATGAACTTTCTGAAAATTAGATTATTCTAATTGATTTTTTTAAAAAATAGGACTGGTCTTGAATCACATTTGACACAGTGGTTACATAAACTTTGATTATTTTCAAAATTTAAAATTCACCTCTAACTATGCATTATCACTTCACCTTAAAAAAGTTATTTATGGTTCTTTATCTTTAATATTGCCATATTAAAAATGTTAGCAGCTAGATCCAGCTCATAGGCCTGTTAAGAATTACTAGAATTAAATATTCAAAGTATCTTTTCACAGTGTCTCACACATAATAAATGTTAGTAGCAGGATTATCTACTTTTAAATATTTAGTAAATAGTATCACGATCACGAAGTCCTGTTCATCGCTGATTTTTCGTGCGGGCTCGGTAACATCTCATTTTGTCCTTTCCCTGAGATCTTAGAAGTGCATCTCAACTCCGCCCTCCCAACGATGTTGCATTGGGGGCTCTTCAGGGTCAAGGGAATGAGATCCAGCTTGTTACTGGATTTTGCATATGAATACAGCATGGGAAGCTTGCAAGGCTGTCCCATGTGGGCAGGAAACTCTCAGAAGACTGCCAGTTTCTCCCAGAGGGAGAAGCAGGCTAAAGATATCGCTTTAGCAAGCTTCTGGGAGCTTGCTTTTAAGTCTCTCTGGATGTTGGCCATTGATGGGATTACACACACCTGGGTTCCTCTGCCAGTACCTTCATGCATGAGGTCTGTCCGAACGTGTGGAGAGGGGCCTCCAGCATGGCTGTAGCTAGGTTCTGGTGGTTTTCGGCCACCAGGGGCTCTGCTCAGGGTGGGGAGGGAAGCTGGATCCCATCCCCTCCGAGGGGCCCCGTGCAAGACAACCAGGCATGCAGGCAAGAGACTCTCACTTTTAAATATGTAGTAAATAGTATACATTCAACAAATATCTACTAACGACATATTCTAGGTACTATTTTACATTCTAACAATTCAGCAATGAATAAATTGTTTTTTCATGTATTTAAGACAAAATAAACAAAACTTCCTCTGTGTATGGCAATAAAACAAATAAAGCTGTCCTCATATATAGTAACTATAGAGTTATATATTGGGTGTTTGTAGGAACCGGCATGTCAGAGAGCAAATCTGAGAGATTCTATCCTCTTCTTACAAATATGTTTCTGAGATCACACTTCTCCTGTCTCTTGCCCTGACTCCCAATCTTAAAAGATGTCCTCATACTCTATGTGTTTGATGTTGTATCAGACACAGTTATGTCTGGAAGGAGCTAGGGAAGAGAAAGCAATAGGCTCTCTGAATGTTTATCATGGTCAAGGGCTGCTGTGCCCTCTAGAAAATCAAACAACAGATTTGAAAGATTTCTAAATAGCATCAGACTTGTTCTTCCCATTGACATCCTTCTTTCCTGCATTTGCTTTCCTACATTTTCCCACTGTAATCCTTCTTTCCCACATTTTCTTCTAACTTACTTTTCCAGCCTGCACTATGTAAATTAACACCAGCCTGAGAGCAAAACAGTTAAGTGAACAATTTTCTTGCATGCAGCCTACTTGAGTTCTATCCATGTCCTGCCAGTAGTGATTCCTGAGTGCAAAGCCAGAAGTCCTTAGCATGGCTCGGTCTGGCTCCCCAAACAAACAAACAAACAAACAAACAAACAAGCAACACTCCCCACCCCCAAGAGTCTATTTTTTCCAGTGGAATTTCTAGAACCTAAATAAAATTTTTTTTCAACATCATCCCTTGCCTTTTAACTGTGACTCTCAAGCATTTGACCTTTGACCTATGAATACCTAAGCCAGGGTAACCAGGAGAAGATACTGAAATAAAGTTTGATCATGGACTTTTGCAGATATATTGGTGAACTCAGCATCTAGAGTTTAGGCCAAGATCACTTGCACATGAAGGTTGAGAATTTGAAATGTTAGTGATTACTCTTGATGCCTTTTGGCAGTTGAAGCCTAGAGCAATTCAACTGCCATTTTTTCATTCCAATGTTTTCAAAAGAAACTGAAAAAATAGTAAATGTTGAGGATTAGTCACTTAATGAGTAAGGGACTGGAATGCAGGGAGACCCTAGTAGAAGTTCAGTGTTGGCAGGTTTAGTTGCAACATTCTATGGCTGTCAGACCTGGACCTGGTGTTCGTTGTTCTATTTGTTGATTACAAATCCCTTTTCTGGATATTATAGGTATTTTAATGGCTGAATAAAAATCTCCCTTCCTAAGAAGATAGCTCTCATGGTGCTATAAAAACTATTCTCTTTAATTCATCAATAAAGAAGGCAACAACTTTTAAAAAATGCGTAATGGCTAAGTATTGTTGAGATGCCTTTCATGGTGACCATTTACAGTGTTTGACCCCCGCCCTAGAGCATTCCAGCTGCCCCTAAATATTTTTAGCTGAAGTTATTCAAAGTGGTTATTTGTGTCAATTGCTTATTATTCTATTTTTATGCTCTACTCACATGTACAGTCATCTGTGCTATTATTAAACTTAGTTTTCCCTTGTCATTCTATTGGGTTTTGATTATTGGACATTCTGAAGGAGAATACAAGGTATGGGAAGTATTTCCTCTCTGAGTCGACAGCACCTTTCCATATAACATCTACAACAGTCAAAGTCAATTTCAAGGTTTCCAGTTAAGCAAGTCAACTTAAGTCTATGATGATCATCTGACAAATTTTATCGTAAGACAGCTATCATAATAAAATTTAAAAGGACAATTTTATTAATTAAGCAAATAATATAAGCCACTTCTATGATCTGATCATGAAAATTGAGGAAAAGATATCATCTCTTCCCTTCAACTAGATACGTAAAAATATACCTATAAAAGTCTTAAGGTTTTATAGGAGTGATAGTGCAACAGGTAGGCTGCTTGCCTTGCATTTAGAGGACTATGTTTTCATCTTGTGGCACAGATCCCCAAGTCAACCCTATCAGTAGTGATCCCTTAACACTGAGCCAGGAGCAAGCACTGAACACTGCCACATGTGGCCCAAAAAATCAAAACGAAAGCAAAATCTTTCCACTGGAAGGAAAGATACATTCTACCTGATTACAGAAAACAAGAGGATTTGACCTAATGAATGATGTCAGGACAAACTCCCTGAAGTTCTGACAATTGATTTAAAAATCTAGTGGTTTAAATTGGTAGCCTAAGAAGCAGAGCTGGAGAGTAGGATGGGGAAATAGTATCTGATGACCAGGACAGTACTATGAGAATGTCGGGAAAAGGGAGCACGATAAATGTCTCTATTCATAAATTTAGCTTCATTTCCTGTGACAAAGCTATTTCACGAGTGGAGAGCTGTACACTTGGCTTTCCTTGGATTAATCAGAGGAAAGGAAGATGAGACCAGAGGGAATTAATGCAACTATTGCTAGAAGAAATAATTTTCTTTACTCAAGAATGCTTATATTTAATTTATAGAAATATGGAAATATATATTAAAATGTCAATTTACCTCATGTTTATTGCTCTTTTGACAGTACTACTGATAAAGCTTGAGTGGAGGGTGGTGGGCATTAGCACGCACAGCCTTCCTGTGCTAGATCCTGCGCTCCCAAGACAGGTTTTAAGGTGGCCGTTAAATAATTAAAGTTAGCCTTTGCTTAAAAGGTATAGGAGCAAGTGAAGGAAACTAGTATTCAGTTGGGATAAAGTAAATTGTTTATTTAATTAAAAGGAAATGTAGAACAATCATTCCTCAGGCAGAGTGGAGTGTCCAAAGAGGGGGAGAGGGGGCTGGAGCGATAGCACAGCAGGTAGGGCGTTTGCCTTGCACGCGGCCCACCCGGGTTCGAATCCCAGCATCCCATATGGTCGCCTGAGCACCGCCAGGGGTGATTCCTGAGTGCTTGAGCCAGGAATGACCCCTGTGCATCGCCGGGTGTGACCCAAAAAGCAAAAAAAACAAAAAACAAAGAGGGGGAGAGTGCCACTGTTTTTGCTGACCTTGTTCTTTCTGTGGGTTAAGACTCCTCTCTCTCTCCCTCCCTCCTTCCCTCTCTCCCATCCTTCCTCTCTCCTATCCTTCCTCTCTCCCTTCCATCCTCCCTTCCTCCCTTCCTCCCTTCCTCCCTCCCTTCCTTCCTTCCTTCCTTCCTTCCTTCCTTCCTTCCTTCCTTCCTTCCTTCCTTCCTTCCTTCCTTCCTTCCTCCCTTTCTTCCTTATTCCCTCCCTCCCTCCCTCCCTCCCTTCCTTCCTTCCTTCCTTCCTTCCTTCCTTCCTTCCTTCCTTCCTTCCTTCCTTCCTTCCTTCCTTCCTTCCTTCCTTCCTTCCTTCCTTCCTTCCTGCCTTCCTTCCTGCCTTCCTGCCTTTTTGCCTCTCTCCTGGATCACAGAGGTGCTTAGAGTTACTCCTGGATCTATGCTCAGGGAACACTTCTGTTGAGGATAAAGGGATCATATATATTTGATGGAATTTTAAACCAATCAATCATTAGCTTCCTACTTCATTCTAGTGATTTGTTCTGCAAATTAAGGCTCCTTTACCTAAGGGAAGGTGAGTTCTCTTCCCTTAGGTAAACACTCTGCCATTTTCTTGGTTAATGACCTTGTTCAGCCTGTTTCTTATCATGAAATTTTCCATCAGCTAGAGAAGTTCAGGGAGAATTCCTCAACTCTCTGGTTAGAATGCTGTCTGATCCATAGAGCTTTTCATTAAAAAGTCAATGCAACCTTTAAGTGGATCCTGTTTAATTATGGTTTTGAGTTCTTTGTATTTTAAGGGTTTTCTATTTTGTTTTGCTTCGATTTTCCTATTGAACCACACCTGGCTGTATTCAGGACTTAATCCTGACTTTGTACTCAGGAATCACATCTGGCGGGCTTTGGGGATCATATGTCATATTGGGGACCAAACTCGTGTCAGTCACATGCAAAGCATTTGCCTTGCCCACTGTACTCCTGCCCTTCATTCTGTTCTTAATAGGAGGAAAAAACATTCTCATATTTTTCCTTTTCTTTCTGAGAATCTTAATTTTATGTTTAATCAATGTAGATACATTCATTTTAGGAAGTTGTTACTTTACGTTTATTTTTTTCTCATAGTATTTTTTTAAATATGACTTTTCCCAGAGGAACTAAATCTATATTAAGTTGCTGAATCAAGAGAAGTCAGGGAAATAGTACAGGTTTTGTGGTGCATATCTTTTATGAGCGTAGACTGTACATCAATCACATGTCTCCTGAAGACTGTCAGGTGTGACTCTGAGGACTCCTAAGTACCTCTGTGGTGACCCTGGAGGACCGACTACCACTGCGCCTCAGCTGCTCTTTATCACCAGGATATTTATTTGAGTTGTACAGTCCAGTTTGCCTAGTATCTGGGTGTTGACCATGGGTTTCATGAGCGCTGCTTGGCTTGACTCTCTTAAATAAATAGAATAAATTTCTTAAAATTAAATCTGGATGTTGAACTTGGGTTCTTTATGTACCATCAAGGAAATCTAGTCACTCACTCTGTTGAAAAATTTCTGAAATTGCATGCTACTTATTATGCAATCAGATGCAAGTATTCTCAATGAGAGGACGTTGGTTTAGTCATACTCTTGTTAAATGATAAGTCTGTGAAAAAGAAAGTGAGTTATAACAACTGGTGTAAATACTAAGAATGAGGATAACAGTTTAGTGAACACTTGGTCTATAATTTTTATTTAGAAACCCTACTTCTTGGCCTCTATTAGAAGATAATATTCCAATTTCTTCTAAGCCTCACTTGGACTCAGGTTGCAAATAAACTCTTTTTTGACCCAAATAAAGTTTACCTTTACTGCCAGTATCACATATGTGATCAAAACTTTGAAATGATCTCATAATGTTAATGTATTTTCAAACTAGAATAAATATATATAAAATATTTAATGAAGCTTCTGATACATAACTGAATATATGTATCTTACACTGAATGGTAAAACATACACTAAATATTTTTGAGAAATTTAAAACAGTTTTGAAGATAAAAACATTCAAAGACTGAGTTAATACCAATGTCTTTTACCTGTCAGGCACAAAATTTACTGTTAAAAAGTAAAAGATGACAAACAGAAGTCTATATTATAGGGCAAATTTAAGAATTATTATGGGAAAACTAAAGAAGAAAAAATGTAGGACAGACTGTTCATAGTACATTGTCATTATGGAAAGTGTGGAGAAAATTCTACTTTGGAAGCAACTTAAATAGGCCAAGGAAATAGAAAAACTGAGAGCAAACAAATAAAACAGCAGTGAAAACTTAATGTAATTAATTTTCTCAGAAACATGGGAGTCTACTGTGGATACAGTAGATCAGGAAACAGATGAACTTACTTAAAAGATATTATCAAATGATTAATTATTCAAAACAGTTTTGTTTACTCAAGCATTTAGTATTTAACTTGTGTGAGATTTGGATCTTTGAACTGATGGCCACATTTCTCATTGAAAAGGAGGTTTCTGGGCAGATAAGTAGCACTGTCATGCCGTTATTCTTCGAATTGCTGGAGCAGGCATCAGTAACGTCTCCATCGTGAGACTTGTTATTACTGTTTTTTGGCATATTGAATACACCATGGGGAGCTTGTCAGGCTCTGCCATGCAGGCGGAATACACTCGGTAGTTTGCAGGGCTCTCTGAGAGGGACAGAGGAATCGAACCCTGACCAGAGAAATAGTACAAAAATTAGGGTGTTTTTCTTCTATTCAGCAGTTACAGGTTTGATCACTGACACCACAGACTGAGCCCCACCAAGCACCTCCAAGATGGTCTCTGAACACTGAACTGTGAATAAGCCCTGAGTGCCTCCAGGTGTGACCCAATCCCTCCCCTCCTTGCAAAAATAATCTGCTTCACAGATAACAACCATGTAAGAGAGCAAATAATGAGAGCAAGACTTCTCCATGGAAACCAACACACTAGCAACAATGTAGTTCCTAGACTTGGAATTCCCATTAAAAGAAGAAATGAAGGGCCAAAGACATAGTACAGTGGGTAGCGCATTTGTGTTGCATGCTGCTGACCAGGGTTTGATTCCTGGCATATTATACGATACTCTGAGGCTTACGGGAGTTATCCCTTAGGGAAAAGCCAGAAATAAGCCCTGAGAACTTCACGGTTTGCCTCTGAAAACAAAATAAATGAAATAAAATAAAGAAAAAAACGGTTATGTCCTGGACATACTAAATATGGAATGGGAAGACACAATGTCACTTTATATAGGTATAGAAGATATATGAAGTGAATATTCAAGGAATAGAAAACACTCAATTTGAAAACGTTGAATTTTAGGGTAGGCTTTGCATAGGTGTTGTTAATAGTTTATTAGAAGATGTCTGATGAGAAATCATAGTAAGGAAAATTTATTTAAGACTGGAGTGGTAGCACAGCATTTACCTTGCACAGGGCCGACCTGGGTTCGATTCCTCCGTCTCTCTCAGAGAGCCCGGCAAGCTACTGAGAGTATCCCGCCCACACGACTGAGCCTGGCAAGCTACCTGTGGCGTATTCGATATGCCAAAAACAGTAATGTTGGGGCTGGACTGAGCTACCAGGGCGAGCACATGTATACTGTACTGTACTACGGACAGGAACATAGGGACCCGTGAAAATGGGCGAGATTTCTCATGTGTCCTGACTGGTTTGGATGAAGCTGAACATTTTCCCCCTTCAAGCTGCCTTCAGAAAAATAATTTCAGTATACTGAAAAGAGCAATTTTCCTTCTCTCACAGAAGCCTGGCTGGTCTTTGACATGCAGATGGTGTTAGCCAGGCCTGACCTTTGATATTGTAAATTGTAGGCTCAGACCCAGCCTAGTCTTTGGGATGTAGATTTCAGGTGCAGGGCCCAGTTTTGTCTTTGGGATGTAAATCCAAGTGCTTTTAGCCCAAGGAAGGTTCCAGTTTTGGTTTTGCATCTTCTTTCCTGAGGCCTGGATTACTGGCCTGCAGATACAAGGAAATAATGCTGCCTCAATGTTCTTCCTGTAACATCTTTTGATGCCTTTGGTGACATCACTGTATTGCGCCCTTTAGGGGTACCATGATCAATAAAAGGAGGTCCATGAGGCCCTCTGCCTTTGCTAAGAGCCAGAGAGAGCCTTAGTCCTCCAATCAAGACATTTCTTCCGTGTTCCTTATCTCAGCACCTCCGACTGCACGAACGTTCATGCAACACAGTAATGAGAAGTCTCACAATGGAGACGTTACTGGTGCCCTCACGAGCAAATTGATGAGCAATGGGACGACAATGCTACAGTGCTACAGATGTAATATAAATTTCATTAATTAAAGATGAACTATCTGGGGAGTGAACTATAGGTTAAAAAAAAAAAGACCAGTGAATTAACGTAAGATAGGATCACACACCAGTGCAAGTATATAACTAGCATAAATGATTGAGGTGAAGAGGAGGGCAGGTTAAGAGTTAAATTTGCCTTTGTAACTGTTTGACTGCTTTGAAAGATATTTTCTTCGTGACCTCCTGCAACTGTCACCAAATGGGCCAACAAACTGCCCTAGGAACTCTAAGCAAACATTTGCAGGGAAGCAGTTAACAGTCAACAAATGTTTAGATATGCAAATTAAGTGACCTATCTGTGATCCCCTTTGATCTATAGATGTGATTCCCTTTGATATGTGAGATTTTCATTTCTCCCCCAAAAGGGTATAAAAACAGCTAGCTTTTTGAGTTCAGGGCCTTCAGTTATGCCACGCTATTGAGGCACAATTGAAGGTCCCAATATAGCTATATTGGCTTAAATAAACCCCATGCATTTGCAGAAAGAGTTGTCTTGGTTTCGTCCTTTTGTTTCTCCGAGCCTCCCCCGGGCAGAGATCTGCCACCCCTAACAGAGGTTATCCAGCATTAACAGGAGAAAAAACCCAGAATGCAAATAAAGAATTATTTCCAGAGAGAAGAAAGTTCAGAATATTCTGGGTTGGAGTTTGCATGCAGGAACCCTAAGTTGTTTATTTCGTGGCATCCACAGTTTCCCTGACATTTCAGGTATGGCCTAAAATAAGTATCACCCACCAAAAATTATTATAAAACTCAAAGTAGAAATTCTATATGATTTTCTTTGTTCATTTGTTTGAAGCAGCAAACTTGGCAGTGCATGGGCATTGCTTTCCATGGTGCTATGTTATGCCAGGCCTCTCACATGCAAAACATGTACTTGTCTTGTTGAGCTATTGTTCTAGCCTTTGACCACATATTTCACGGTGACTTGAATATGGAAGAAGGCTTTATTCTGTGTGCATAAATATGAAAATAATCTTATATTTTGTAGCTCTGGTAAAAATAGTTATCCTAAAGTAATATTTGAAATTGCAGCATATAGGTAAATTAAGGTTCATTTTAATGTGAAGTGGTGAAAGGAAATAATTTTATACCTCTCTTGTGACTAGCTCTATAAACCAAATGGTGGCTTATACAAAGAAGCATCAAAGCTTAGTTTGGGGAAAAAACTAGTAAAAAATGCATTGTTCTACAGAAAATAATAGAAATCATTTTCTTTTGGACAATGCTGTTTTTTGTTTTATCTTCTTGTGCTTAATCTAGAAAGAGAGAGGGAGAGAAATGTTAAGGGGACATGCAGGATGATTGACATAACCTGAAAAATCATTGAAAAAATATACCAAATGCATGTTTAGTTTTTATATTCATAACATAAATATCCTTACCACACCAGTCTTTTATAAAAATCTGCTTTATTCATGAAAAAAAAATACTTGTGTGGATATTTTCTTTTACTTGAAGAAGGAATGAAGTTGCATCCCAAATTTATTGAAATTTCTGGTTATATAAAAATTTGTGAATGACGGAAACAAAGCTCTGAGAGAAGGCATAAATTCAGTGGGCAAAGACTAGCGCCAGATCCAGTTATGTGGATAAAAGCAGCATCACACAAATTTTATAAATTAAAGAGGGATTATTAGACTCATCCTGAATATCACATGGTAGATCAAAGCTAACTTTCTTGGGCTTTAAAGACATGGTGACACAGGCTGTAACCTGAGTAATCAGCTAATAAAAACAAACACATCTTTACAAGAGAAAATCAATATACCACTTTCATTAATAGGCATTGCTTGTTTAATTATTAAATTACTCTAAATTGTCAGTTACTTTTTTAAAAAATTTATTTTTAATTAGAGAATCACCATGAGGGTACAGTTACAGATTTATACAGTTTTGTGCTTATGCTTCCCTCATACAAAGTTCGGGAACCCATCCCTTCACCAGTGCCCATTCTCCACCACCAGTAAACCCAGCATCCCTCCCACCCTCCCCAATCCCATCTCCCTCCACCCCACCCTGCCACTGTGGCAGGGCATTCCCTTCTGTTCTCTCTCTCTAAATTGTCAGTTACTTTTAAGTGTAAATGGCGATATGAAATAAAATTGATTCTAAATAATTTAGGCACTTGGTAAATTTTACTTAAGATAGGATTAATTCATGTATTCCAGAGATCCAGTTAGGTTAAATATTTAAAATAATCTATACAATCCTCATCTCTATTGTCTAGCACTATCTGTGGCATTTAATATATAGATTTAAAAATACATTCTAAAAAGAAATCTCAATTTGACATATGGTTTGGGTCATAAATCCTTAGAAGTTCAAGAAGTTTTGACCAAATGAGTTTGAGAGTTGGATTAATGATGGATGAGAGATGAGAGATGATTAGAGATGAAATGAGACAGATATAGAATGACTGCATCCTTCATACTATAAAAAAAAAATAGTATGAGACAAATATCCAAGACCAGGAAAAACAGAGGCCAGGAAGATTTGTCAGTGGTTGTAAGTTACCAAAATCCCTGCCCTAAGCAGAGCTCCCTCAGCCGAAGACCTCCGGAACCCAGCCACAGCCATGCTCAAGGCCCCTCTCCACATGTTCAGATGAGCTTCATGCATGAAGGAACCGGCAGAGGAACCCAGGTGTGAGGAACCCGGGGCTGAGACCTCCAAGCCTGCTCAGATTGGGACTGGGCCTCTTCTGCCCAGATCCCTCATTTTCCAGTAGCTAGGCGGTCACACCCAGGGACTGCCCCCAGCGCTGTGTAATCCCACCAACGACCAACATCCAGAGACTATAAAACCAAGCTCCCGGAACATCTTATAGCCTACATCTTCCTCTGGGAGAACCTGACAAGCTACCGAGAGTTTCCTGCCCACATGGGAGATCCTCACAAACTCCTTATAGTGTATTCATATACCAAAACCAGTAACAATGCTGGGTCTCATTCCCCTGACCCTGAAAGAGCCTCCAATGCGGCATCATTGGGAAAGACAAGTAAATAGAGGCTTCTAAAATCTCAGGGCTTGGATGAATGGAGACATTACTGAGACCGCTTGAGAAAATTGATGATCAACTAGATGATGATGATGATGATGATGATGATGATGATGATGATGATGATGATGAAATGTGTACTATAAGTGCTATAAATTTCTGTGGGTTTTTGCAAATGCATGGTATCCTGTATCAACCACAGTATAATATGGAATAGTTTTACCAACCTAAAAACACAATCATCTTGCTTAATCAAACCAACTCTCTGGCCCATCTGTAAATTAGCAACATTTTTTTTTCCTTTTACTCATTATTTAGACATTGTTTTTCACAGAATGTCAATTAATTGGAATCATACGCAACTCCTTCAGTCTGACTTCTTTCACTTAGCAACATATACTTGATATTTAAGATGGGACTGGAAAGATAATACAATGGGTAGAGCACTTGCCTTGTATGTAACAGACATAGACCCAGGTTCCATCCTTGGTGTCGATGTGATTCCCAGGCCCATCACGAGTGATCCTTGAAAGCAGAGCAGGGGTTAGCCCTGTACACAGCTGAACACAAAATATTCATAAAAGTCTTGTCCTACTTCTGTGACTATTTTCCTTTTTCCTGATTATCATTTGATGGCAGTGACATAATTTGTTATTCTTTTAATTTATTGAAGAACATTTTGACTATTTCCAATTTTAGCAATTGCAAACAAAGTCTGATATTTGAATATGGATGTTTGTGTAGATGTAACTTTTTAACAAGTTAAGTTAATACCTGTAAGTTTCTGGTTTGGTGTTTCTAGGAGTGGTAGCACAGCGAGTAGGGTGTTCGCCATGCATGCAGCCAACCCGGGTTCGATTCCTCTGTCCCTCTCAGAGAGCCCAGCAAGCTACCGAGAATATCCCGCCTGCACGGCAGAGCCTGGGAAGCTCTCTGTGGCATATCCAATATGACAAAAACAGTAACAAGAAGTCTCACAATGGAGATGTTACTGGTGCCCGCTTGAGCAAATCGATGAACAATGGGATGACAGTGCTACAGTGCTACCAATCTGCTCCCAGTGGTTGCAGCACTTTTTATCCCCACTATAAATTAAAAAGAGACCTGTAGCTGTCCTCTTTTCCTAATAATTGTTATTGAATTTTTTTAAATAGCCATAATTCATAGTAGCTTATCATTGTTTTTTAACATATAAAATTTTTCATTGAGTCTAATTAAGTACCCCTCTTTATTTCCTACATTTTATGTATATATATATTATGTATATATATATATATATATATATATATATATATATTGCTTTTTGGGTCACACCTGGGAATGCACAGGGATTACTCCTGGCTCTGCACTCAGGAATTACTCCTGGCGGTGCTCAGGGAACCATATGGGATGCTGGGAATCGAACCCGGGTCGGCCGCATGCGAGGCAAACACCCTACCCGCTGTGCTATCGCACCAGCCCCAACTTTTCTTCATTCTTAATAACTCTTACATTTTAACTATTTTTGTTTGTTGGGGGCCACACCCTGCCATGCTCCAGACTTACTCCTGGACCTTCACTCAGCACTCACCCTGGAGATTCTGGGGAACATAAGGAGATTGGGTTTGTTCAAGGCATATTCCCTAAACCTGCCCTTTGCTCTGGGCCTACACTTCCATTTAAAACCGATCCGTATAGCAATGATGTCTTTGACTGTGTTTTTTTTGTTGGGATTGGTTCCCTGTGCTTCTGGTACTCCAATGATTCTTATGTTGTTTCTCTTGAGTTCATCCACTAAGACTCTAATTCACTCTAGAGCCATTTTGAGGTCTTTTGCCATTACTTGTTGTTGCCTATATGCTTTGTGCAGCTCATCTTCAAGCTCACTGATTCTGTCTTCGGCTGTAGTCATTCTACTATTGAGGGCTCCTACTGAGTTTTTTATTTCATCTACCGATTCTTTTAATTGTGTGACTTCTGTGCTTAGCTTTGAAATTTCTGCTGTCATTTCTTCCTGGATTATCTTGGTGGACTGTTCTAAAGCTGCATCCATATCCTCCCTTAATTTATTGGATGTTTGTTCCATAGTTGCTTTAAGTTCGTCAACCATCTTTACAATTTCCTCTCTGAATCCTTTATCTGAGAGGAGGTTGCATTTCTGGAAAGTCCCTGTTGAGGTTTCTGAGATCCTCTCTTCCATCTCTCCTGGCGGTGGGGATTTCTGCTGTTTCTTCATGTTGTTATGGCCTTTACTGTCAGGCGCACTTCCTTAGCTTGTGAAGAGCCTCAGTTGAAGATGTGGGGCTATGGTCTCTTTACAAAGAATTTTTTGCGCAGCTTGATGTGTTCACTGACAGTTTTTGTGAAATTAGGCTAGGCTAGGCTAGTTGACTATTAGCATATAGTGACTAAGTTGACCAGGGTATTCTTCAGAGGAATAGGTTATACCGATTGTGATCAAAGCACAATGTATGGAATGCTAAAAATAACTATGGCGGAGTAAGCGGAGCAGCTGCTTACTCCGCCATAGTTATTTTGGCATTATCCGAAGGAGGCCATGCCCTCTTTTGAAACCATGCCCCCTAAAGTGAGGACACGCCCCCAACAACCTTGGGAAGAGGCCCGGGTCAGGATGGTGCCAAGAGGTGACTGAAAGCAGCGAGGCCGAGCTGGGGGTTTATTGGTGGTGGAGAATGGACACTGGTGGAGGGATGGGCTCCCGAACACTGCATGAGGGAAAAACAAGCATGAAATGTTTGAATCTGTAACTGTACCCTCACTGTGACTCACTAATTAAAAAATAAAAAAATTATAAAAATAATAAAATAAAAGCAATCCATATATAGTTTTACCCTATAGTGCTTAAAACACAATTGAACATACAAAATCACACCAGCAACATTGAAGGGTACAGAAATAAATTATACATGCAAGAGAAGCAGTTGCATCAAGAACAGTGAATGTTACACATTTATTAAAAATGAAAGTACAAAGAAAACTATAAGTCTTTAATATGCTAAGTGCTCTACTAAGGCTTGCGAGCACTGATGTCATCTAGCCATAAATTAAGTCAGAATCTCTTATGCCACTTTGTGTTCCTTTTACTTAATTTATGTCTTTGATGTAGTGACCAGTGGGGAGAAAAGCGATACAAATTGTGGTTGTCAGTTTTGGCATTATTCTGAAAGAAAATAAATGGGAAAATGAACAACTGATACAAGTGATAATTGGTGTTGCTTTCAAGACTGCTTTTAGACTGTTTCAGCTGTTGCCAAAACATATCCTTATGATATTCCTCAAATTAGCAATTTTGCGTTAGCTCAGGTGACTGAACATCTGGGACATCTACGAAGGCATTTTGAACATCACTTGGCTTAGCTGGCAGAGCTACATACCATGCGAGAGAATGGAACTTACCCAACTTTTGTCATTTGATGGATGAGAAGATTGAACCTTTGAAAGATTTGACATACAAATTCATCCAATATTGAATGAGAAAGCCAATTTTTCAACTCCACTCTTTTCTTTATTTAAATGAAAATGCAAAGAAGTTGGCAAAATAAATGCAGAATATGCAATTTAAGGTAGAGAAAAGGATTGATGTGGGAAGACACCACAGGAAACTGGATATTCCATTAGATTTATGGTCTACACTCAAGCATTCCTGACATCCATTTATTTGCTTAAGTAATAAATAACCTGGACATTCCATAAGCAAATCTAAAACATTGTATTCTTATTTTAGCTTTGAATGAAGCGCCAACTGCTCTTCATATCTCTCTCTCTATATATATATATGTTTATTATATATCACTGTCACTGTCATCCCATTGTTCATCGATTTAGTCAAGCGGGTGCCAGTAATGTCTCCATTCATCCCAGCCCTGAGATTTTAGCAGCCTCTCCTTACTCATTTTTCCCAATGATTGGAGGCTCTTTTCAGGGTCAGAGGAATAAGATCTGTTATATATATATATATTATCTTAGGAATAAATTGATCACTTAGTTCTCAGTCACAGTGAGTAATTATGATATATGTTTCTAATGAATGTCATTCTAGTCTCACTTTTACTTTTATAATTAATCCAAATTCTAGTTCTCTGGATCACACTTAAAAGTGATCACATTTACAAATAGTTACTCTACATAAGCATAAGTTTTTGTCTCCAAGTTAATCTACAGATTTTCCTATTTGAAGAAGGAAGCTGAGACAAACCTCATTTTATATATATGTAAATTTGAATGAATCTTTACATATATGCACAGACATATATGTCTGTGTATATTTGCAACATAGATACATGTATATTTATGCAGTTTGCAATTTTAAGTATTGCTACTCAATTAAGATTTAGAATGATTTTGAGAAAATAATTTCATCAAAGTTATATGTAGGACAAAGTCCCCTCAACAAAGATCTTCAAATATCATTATAAATTTCTTGATCAGATATTTTCCATATTCTCAAGACATATAAAATCTCCCGTGATGTCTGACAATATTCAGCATCTAAAGCAGGAGATAGTATTTAAATTATGTTTTATGGACGCAGAATTGTATTGTAACATATGAATTGAAAATCAACATGTGCTTATTAAATTAGGTAAACCATAATACTGCTATGTACATTATGTTAACTTTTAGAGTCCAATTTTATACATCACTGTACATTTTCCCTTGTTCTGATTTACCTATTCCTTTTCTGCTTCCCTAATTGTACCCTGTAATGAATATTGTATTGTGTCTCATCACACCATTCTTATTGATCCATCAATAAGCACATAAGTTGTGTACAGATATGAGTATTATAAATAAAGCTACAGTAAAGACCTGGTGCACAGGTTTAAAATCATTTTGCATAAATATCTAAAATGGGATAAATAGACCTTGAGAAATTTCTATATTCTACTGCAATAAAGTGAGAATAGAATGACATTCATTAGAAGCACATATCATAACTACTCACTGTGATTTGGAACTAGGTGATCAAGTTATATCTGAGATAAAAAAAATTATGAAGTTGTAACTCATGACTGTTTTCATTTGTATTTCCCCGATAAATAGAAATGCTGAATTATCAGTGAGGTGCCGTCATAAGGTACCAAAGGCAGTATTTGAGGTCCCAGAACAAGACCAATCTACTTGGTCCATCATTGTCAACTCTGAGTTTTTTGTTATCTCTTATTAGTGCTTATACATTAGCAATTTTTTGAGTTTTATTGCTTATTATGAAATGTATTCTCCCATGTCTTTGAAGTGAAATTCTAAATAATTGTCATCTGATAAAGTTAAACTCACTTGAAATCTTGAGTTGTCTTTCGTTATACTTTTTAATTTGTCCATTTCGTATTTTAAAATCTTCTATTCTACATTACCTTTATAAATTGTGTCAGAAAGATCTTGAGTGGAATGATTCTAGCAGATAGGGATGTTATTTGATTTGAATTTATGTGTTTTAAAAATTTTGGTCTTTGTTGACTTCTCTACCCATCAAGACCTACATTTGCATTTTTGATACAGTAGGGTAGGGTCTATGCTTGTATGTATTCAATGGTAGTTACGAAGTTGTTTTTGCTAGGAACTAGTTCTATATTCGTATCTTAAATCCTGTTATTCAATTTCTAGATAGCAGCAGGAGATATTTATTGTTATTGGAGAATAAAGAGCAACTACTATGATAGCCTTATCTGCTTTCTGTAATAATGCCACACCTTTTATCAGAAGATACACAAATATCTTATAAATATTATTCATAAAATTATAATTATTGCTATATCAACATCCCTGGTGTCATTATTACTGTATATCTGCTCATTGCATGATTTAGAATAAAAGTCAATGCAGATTTTTTTTAGATAGATAGGTAGATAGATAGATAGATAGATAGCACAGCGGGTAAGGCATTTGCCTTGCACATAGCTGACCCAAGTTCAAGGGTTTAATCCCTCCACCCCTCTCAGAGAATCCTGCAAGCTACCAAGAGTATCCCGCCTAGCAAGCTACCTGCGGCGTATTTGATATGCCAAAAACAGTAACAACAAGGCTCACAATGGAGACATTACTGGTGCCCACTCGAGCAAATTGATGAGCAACAGATGACAGTGATACAGTGATTGAGATACATATGTATATATATATACATATACATGTATATATATATATGTGTGTGTGTGTTTAATGAATCACTGTGAGATACAGTTACAGATTTACAAACTTTCACAATTATGTTTCAGTCATACAATGCTTGAGTACCCATCCCTCCACCAGTGCCGATTCTCCACCACCAATGTTCCCAGTATCCTTCCTGCTACCTCCCCACACACACACTTGCCTCACTGTCAGGTACATTCCTTTTACTCGCTCTCTACTTTTGGGTGTTATGGTTTGTAATACGAGTACTAAGCAGCCATCATGTTCGGTCCATAGTCTACTTTCAGCACACATCCCCCATGCTGAGCAAGCCCTCCAAGCATCATTTACCTGGTGGTCCCTTCTCTATCTCAGCTGCCTTTTCCCCCAGCATATGAGGCTGGCTTCCGAGCCATGGAGTGATCCTCCTAGCCCTTATCTCTATTTAAAGTATAAGTTTGCATTACATGTTGGTTGATAGGTATTTAACATGTATCTTCCTATTAATTTATCTATATATATTTTATTAAAGAATCTATGTCTATAATTAAAGGTTATAGGAGCAAACGCAATCTAAAGTAACTCATGCATGACATGATATTATTATAATTTCTAAAGAAAATAAGATGAGTTATTGCTTTATAAGTAATAAAATTTTAAAATTCACCTTTATTAATGTCTAGTGCCATTTTATGTCATGGACTACTAAAAAGTGTAGGGCACAACTGAATAATGTGGAAGTTATGAGCCACATGTGACTAGCATTTAAAATTACCTAGTATAATTTATAATTTACTATGAATATAGAATGTGCACTAGTATTTTTTTAATCTAGTATGAAAAATAGAATTCAAAAATGTGCCTTTAATAAATTTATATTGATTACATATTAAAAATATGATACCATGGCTAAGTACTAAAAGTAGTATATTTCTTATTCATTTTAGACTACCTGAAAATATATCTAAGTATGAATATAATTTGCATTGTATTTATATTAAACAGATTAATTCTATGTCCCTTAAATTACAAACTTGGTGTGAAAGCTACTTAACATTAGACCTACCAGAGTGTTCTATACCTTTTTTTTGTGATTAAGAATAAAATGATAGCCACATCTCTCTTGGAACTTTTACAGTTCAAATAAAAATTCAAATAAAGCCATGTTTTCAGTTTGTCAAATTCTCCCTGAACTGAATTACAGCTATGTTCATGTGGATCCAAAAGTTATTTAGAAAGTGAGTTTAAAATAAGTAAGTAGGGGCTGGAGTGATAGCACAGTGGGTAGGGCGTTTGCCTTGCACGCGGCCGACCCAGGTTCGAATCCCAGGATCCCATATGGTCCCCTGAGCACCGCCGGGGTAATTCCTGAGTGCATGAGCCAGGAATTACCTGTGTATTGCCTGGTGTGACCCAAAGAGCAAAAAAATAAAATAAAATAAAATAAAATGAATAAGTAATTTTAAGGTCAAATTATTTTGATAAGTATATTCTAAAATTCATGAATATTCCACCATGAAAGAATACCATGAAGAAAGGTACCAATGAGATACAGATAAATAGGAAACTCTGTTATCTTTACTTTTCACATATTTCTTATTTTCAACCTATTTTCCATATCTGTTATATATGTGGTTGCAATAAGAATTTATGATCTCTATTGAGTTTTCTGTTTTTTATTTCCAAGCCATATAGATATATACCATGCATTTTCCTTTTCAGACTTTAGACATGCATTGCATATTACATTGTCTTTGTATTTGTGCCAAAGTGTATATGATGACTAGATTAATTTTCATATCTTTCTTTAATTTAATTTACTTTCTCATTTAAAAATTAAATATAAAAAATATCAAGTTCTATGTAAAATAACATTCTAAAAGTATGTGTCTAAGCACTTACTATATTTATTATGATTGAACATAACACATAATATACAACACATATTAAATCTATTATGATGGATGCATGCAAATACCCACTAAAGATTTTCAGCTGTGAAATACTCAGTATTGCTCAATTATTGAAGATATGGTTATTATTAATAAAATGACAAAACATAAATAATGAGTTTTAAAATGAGATGCATTATAGAAACTTTTGGTAATAAAATTAATCACTTAGTTGATAACTAAGTTTTAAGGTTAGGTAATGTGTCTACTTTAACTTCTTTTTTATCCCTTATAGTGAATTTCCAGATAAGGTAGGATTTCTCAGCTCTGGCTACATAAAGCAAATAATTTTCTATGTAGACTTAACTTCTTTGTAATGAAGAAGATGCATCTAGAACATTAATTATTGGAGTGCCTTGATTTCAAAGTTTTAATGGACAATAGAGTCTCTTGATAGGGGTTAATATTACCAGTGACTTTAAGTTATGTCACTATTTACTTACTTTTCTGAAAATCCTAGAGTTCCTAGATTTAGGCTGACTTTATTCTGCTTGTGCTTGATAAATGGTACAGGAACGCTGGATGGTAGCCATCTGTTTACTATATAACACTGACTATTTACATGGGACCCACAACACAGGAAAAAGGTATTCTTTCAAAATATGTCCATTTCCAAGAGTGCCCACCTTAGAACTCTGGTGGAGATATACAGGGAGACTAATATGATTTTCATACACACGGACACAACATAGAAATAAAGGAGTAATTATGATATCAAAATCATATTATTTGAGAAATACATTTCATAAAGTGATAGCTTCCATAAGCAATAATACAATGAAGTTTAAAACCTTCTAGATATGATTCACAGTTCTAGAGGTGTTAAGAACAAGCTTCATTTATAGGAGGAGGTCAAAATATTAATTAAAAGAAATTTTGAGGTATTGATTCAACCATCATGGATCACTTTGAATGGTTCAAGAGACAATATGGATGAAGTAACTGGAGATGTGGTGAAAATAAGATAATTGGAGATAGAAGAGGGAAGGAAGAAATGACTAAATTGTATAAATAACATGTTAAAGCCTGAATAGTGGATAGACTGTTTTGGTTTAGTAAAAAGAGTTATTTAGGCCTGGATGATAGTACATCAGGTAGGGCATTTGCCTAGCAGGTAACCGATCTGGGGTTCGATCCCCAGCATCCCATATGGTCTCCCAAGCACTGCCAGGAGTAATTTCTGAGTGCAGAGCTAGGAGTAACCCCTGAGCATGGCTTGGTGTGACCCAAAAAGAAAATTAAAAAGAGTGATTTAAAGGAGTCTATTCCTTAAGTTTTGTCACTATGTCACTATATCTTATTGTCTAATTATCCCTCTTGGAGAACCTGGCAAGCTACCGAGAGTTTCCTGCCCACATGGGAGAGAATGGCAAGCTCCCCATGGCATATTCATATGCCAAAACCAGTAACAGTGATGTGTCTCATTCTCCTGACCCTGAAAGAGCCTCTAATGCGGCACCGCTGGGAAGGATGAGTAAAGAGAGACTGCTAAAATCTCAGGGTTAGAACAAATGAAGACGTTACTGGGCCTGCTTGAGCAAATCGACGATCCATAGGATGATAGTGATAGTGATAGTGATTCCTGAGGAGAGTGCTGTAAGTACTTTTGAAATGACAACAAAGGTTTTAGAACATTGTAAAACTTCCTTGATAAAGTAGCCCCAGAGTCTAAGGTTTTACATGTGGGAGTCCCAGGTACTGTTCCCTTAGTACACTGCTGGGAATGCCCCATGCCCCTCTCCCGTCAAATACAAAAGGAAAAGAGTTTAAAAGCAACATTTTATTTGGGTGAGAAGCTTTGTAACTAGACTGGACATTCACACTAATAAAGGCCACATTCCTGATGGCTCTGGATCTGCTCAAAAGAAATCGTTTGAGGGTTGAAGGTTAAGGGTCTTTCCTTGCTCCCTGCTGACCCTGATTCAATCTCAGGCACCACATATGGGCCCTCATATTATCAGGAATGATCCTTGAATGAGCCTGGATTAAATCCAGAGCACTACCTGTTTGGCTCACTCCTCCAACTCACCCCAAAGTATGTAAGAAAATACCAAAAACTTCCATTCTCTCAGCCCAGGATCTCATTCATCATCATCATCATCATCATCATCATCATCATCATCATCATCATCATCATCATCATCATCATCATCACCATCGTCATCATCATCATCATCCCGTTGATTGTCGATTTTCTTGAGTGGTCCTAGTAACGTCTCCATTTGTCCTAGCCCTGAGATTTTAGAAGCCTCTCTTTACTAATAGAAGATATCTAAAAAAACAGTATAAGAAAGAAATTTTTCTCTTGAAAAGGTTGAAAAGGAAAAATAAGACCAAGCATTTGCTTCACTTAGTTGAGGACAAAGAAAGCAATGATAAATCTCAAACCCAGACCCCTTCTTACACTAGTTAAGTGTAGTCCAACGCTAACATTTTAGTCAGAAAGATTTTCCTTCTTTTGACTGTACTCATTTGTGGAGTATAGAATAATATCACATGAGACTGACACCCAAGGACAGTAGATACAAGGGCCAGGGGAACTGCCCCATAGCTGGAAGACTGCTTCATGAGCAGAGAGGAGAAGGCAGATGGAATAGAGAAGGGATCACTAAGAAAATGATGGCTGGAAGAACCAGTTGGGAGGGGAGATGCATGCTGAAAGTAGATAATGGACCAAACATGATGACCTTTCAGTGTCTGTGTTGCAAGCCATAATGCCCAAAAGTAGAGAGAGAGTATGGAGAATATTGTCTGTCATGTAGGGAGGGTGGGAAAGGGGGGTACACCAGGGATATTGGTGGTGGGGGATGTGCACTGGTGGAGGGATGGGTGTTTGACCATTGTGAGATTGTAACCAAATATGAAAGCTTGTAACTATCTCACAGTGATTCAATGAAATAAAAAATATATATGTTTTCCTTCTTTTAACATCAAATATTTATCTCAATACTCACTGTCAGTCTTTTATCCCCACCAAGAGTATGAATTTTAATAATATTTCCAAATGACTTGTTTACATATTAAATTTTGAAAAACAATCTATAGAGGTTAAGGCGGATGATCATTTAGAGGAGAAAAATACATTTTTCATATTTTTATCAAGGAAAGGAAGATGGAAAAAAGTCCTAATTCACTCTATGAGGCTCACTTTTCAATAATACCAAAATAATGAAGGATTACAGAAACACTAGAGATCTCTGTCCTTCATCCGTATTGATAAAATTATTTTCATTTTCCTTTTTTTTCAGGGTGGAGCACTAAATTCAGGTCTCCTTCTTGCCTGGCATTCACTTTATGTCAGGAGAGTGACAGGAGAGTGCATATGTTTAAACACTTCTAATTTATTGAATAACAACTCACACTATTGATACCATCATACATATCTCTGTATCACTGTCATCCCTTTGCTCATCGATTTGCTCGAGCAGGCACCAGTAACATCTCCACTGTGAGACTGATTAGCTCAGGCCCCTGATTAGCTGTGACCTTGTAAGCAACTTACTAGACAACTATCACAACAAAATGAAGTAAGTTTCACAAAATGCTATAACTTTCATTCACACAGAATGGAGTGCCTTCTGTCCGTGACACTTTTTCACTGAGGCACATTCCCAGGAAAACTATAAATATCTTAAAGAAACTATTTTCAAGTCCAATTCTATCACATGTGAAAAAAATGAAATAAAAAGGAATTCACGACAAAAGAACCTAAGCCCCCCAAAGCAGGGTTTCTTCAACAATCTCCTTTAATCTGTAGGATAACATTGTTTTGTCCTTTCTGCCTTGCCATAGGGAGTTTAGGTTTACTGGGTTACTCCCATCACAGTGCTCCCATTCCTCTGTGTGTATTCGTAAACTCTTTCTTTGTGCTATGCTTCCCCAACAGGCCAATCCCCTTTATCTCCTAATCAGAGACTGATGTGTAGACCAGAAATGAAACAAGACTGTTTCCCCCACCACTCATGTTCAACATAGATCAAATCTTTATAAAGATATTAATTTTTCTAACAAAAATATGTCAACATTTTTTATAATTAAGTCATTACCTTTGTTATTTTACTGTGGATTCAATATTTAAATAAAGACAGTATTACTTCATGAATTCAAATATTTAGAAGGAAGAATTCTCTACTATGTTATTTTGTTTTACACAATTCCCTTTCCACGTATATGAATTTTCTAAGGATGTTAATATTTGGGGGTGTGAACTAATGATAAAGCAATTACCTTGCACGTGTGAGGCACTAACTTTTGTTCCTGGCACACGCTAGACAAGACCTCTGTAAAATAAAAAAATAAATAAAAAACAACAGAAATAAATGCAATCTCATGAAAGTGTTATTATTATTATGTACTTTTTGGTTTGGGGAACAATCCAGCACTGTTTAGGGTTTACTTTTGACTCTGTGCTCAGGGGTCACCCCTGGAGTTGCTCAGGAAACAGATGTAGTGCATGAGATTGATCCCAAGTTGGCCACTTGCAAGGCAAGTGCACTGCTTCCAGTATTTTTTCCAGCCATTTTCCAAATATTGTTAATGAAGACAATGGTGTTTTCTCATGGAATTCAAATTTTTTAAATAATAAGCAATGGCTACTGAAAGACATTTGAATATTTTCAGAACTCGAATGAAAAGCTGCTTTCTAGGATTTTTATATTCCTGAGAATTCAGATAACATTATTTACTATAGTTAGAGCACTGAACACAAGGCTATTATCAATGTTTATGGAAGAGGTATTAAACATGCTAAGGCATTTGTCACTGGTGAAATGAAGATCAAATTATCATAAGAAAAATTCAAAGAAAAAATTTTATACAGTGATAAAAATTATTGTAGTCAGTGAGAGTTGAAAAAGTTAACAAGAGAAATTAGCAGCAATTAAACTTTTCAACACAACTCCAAATATTGTGTAATTAGCCTAGTGATCTCTCAATATAGCAGTATTTTTTTTTTAATTTATTTATTTTTAATTAGAGAATCACCGTGAGGGTACAGTTACAGATTTATACACTTCTGTGCTCACACTTCCCTCATACAAAGTTTGGGAACCCATCCCTTCACCAGTGCCCATTCTCCACCACCCGTAAACCCAGTGTCCCTCCCACCCTCCCCAATCCCATCTCCCCCCCCACCCCACCCTGCCACTGTGGCAAGGCATTCCCTTCTGCTTTCTCTCTCTAATTAGCTGTTGTGGTTTGCAACAAAGGTGTTGAGTGGCCGCTGTGCTCAGTCTCTAGCCCTCATTCAGCCCGCAACTCCCTTCCCCCACATGGCCTTCGACTGCAATGTAGTTGATGATCGCTTCTCTGAGTTGACCTTTCCCCGGAACGTGAGGCCAGCCTCGAAGCCATGGAGTCAACCTCCTGGTACTTATTTCTACAGTTCTTGGGTGTTAGTCTCCGATAGCAGTATTTTTTAAAAGGAGCTAAATATATGGCCAAATGCCAACACATTATAAGAAAAAGTTATTTAAACAATGTCTCCCTCCCTTAATTGTATTGAAATGTGCAAGAATTCAAGTGACTGACTAATCTCAATTTCATATAGTATTTGGATTACATATAGTAAGTAATATCTTAAGTAATATCAGTAAGTAATGCCTGATTAGGGCTTAGCTGCTAATCCTGCCCAGGGAATCCAGATCTTTGATTTGTTAAATGAGAATTCAAGAGCAAATCTGATATATATATATATACATATATATATAATAAGACAAATTGTTTATTGAAAATGAAAGTACACACCCGAAGGTCAGAATGCAGGAATAGCCAGAGAGCGGTGATGTTTCTCTGCGAATTTCTAAAGTATAAAATCATAAAAAATATGATAAATTAATCCATGGGAAAAAAATAAGTATGCATACTAAAGAAGAGGTGCTTTGTAATGCAAATGTATCATCAGGAGAGTATAATAAAGTTGGGGTTATCTATTTTTTAGTTGCTACTTTTGCCTGATTCTGATGGCTTTTACCCTCTGGTGTTGGGCATTTGTAACTCATTAACTTTCTTGGTAGAGATACACCAGGCTTCCAGCCTTTGTGCTTAGGCTTGCAGGAAAAATATGATCAAAGATAGGAAATAATCAAGCTAGAAAGGAGAAGTAAGACATTCTGACATGCTGAAGTACAGGGTATAGCAGTTACTAATTCTTGTATAATCACAGAGATATCAATTATATTGTATGTATAACAATTTTACAGACTCATTTATAATAAAATACTGAGTTTAGGAGGACAAATAGTTCATTGTTTCTATTACAAATAAGATTTCTCATGAGCTAAAGATAACATTCATATTTGCATTTTATAGGTAAAAAGAAAATCTTTTTTGGATTTTTCAGAGACTGAATAATCAAACATTAGGCAAACTGGTAAAATAAAAGAGTGGAAAATGTTTATATATACCACTACATTCAGCATAGATGGGAGTGGACCCTGACAGGATGTCAGATATCTACTAAGTAATTCAGAAGCAGTGTCAGAAAACTTTTGGAAGGAGAAAAAAAGGTATCCATGTTTAGTTCTACCTTTCCAGCAGAAAAGAAATTCAAGTAGATCTTCTTGGTATTTTGTAGAAGCAGCCTCTCAGGACAGTTTTCCTTTATATGAGAAAACGTCTTCATCAAGGGCAAATTCTACCCTGCCTCAGTTCTCTTGAAAAGAATATATATATTCTTTTATATACATGTATGTATGTATGTATGTATGTATGTATGTATAAATTCTACCCTGCCTCAGTTCTCTTGAAAAGAATATATACATTCTTTTATATATATATATGTATGTACATATATATATATATATATGTATGTATGTATGTATGTCAAAAGTTTTCTGCTCTACTTACTCTTTCCTCAAAATAAAACATTGGTTTTTATAACAGATAGATTCTGATTAAGAGAAAACAGGTTTGGTCCTTTTTCCCCAGCAAGAGACCTGTACTAGCGCACTTTTATGGTTTGTTTAATTTATCTATTGGTACCATCTAAGACAAGTGACTTGTAATAGCTGCTTCTCTAATTAGTGAAAGCACAATCAAATTGTGAAAGCACAGACTTGGCTATCGTCATAGACAGTAAACATAAGAGACTTAGCATGTCTCGCTCTTTAGAATTTGTTTTCTTTTGTATTGTTTGGGGCTATACCCAGCAGTGCTCAGGCTTCACTCTGATGCTGACTTATTCAGGCCCCATGCTCAGGAGTCACTACTGGTGGTGTTTGGGAGCCTGGGTGACCAGGATCAAGTCCAGGTTGGCTATATACAAGGTGAGTGCCTTACATGCCATTCTAGCACTCTTGCTTACTCTTCAAAGTTTTAATTATTGCTAAATCAGCTTCTACATATTTGAAACCTATCCTTTTTATGCTTTATTAAATTGGCTTTATAAAATGATGCCAGTGTCTGCTCTGCTTACACTGAATAAATAGAAAAAGTTGTTTTATTAACTCTTCATATTTCCAAAGTTAATTATGGAAATCAATTCATATTTTTTTAAAAAAAGGATTAGCTAAAAAGCAATGCTCATTTGCCATACCACAATGGATAGTACTAGGGAACAACTGAAGGTACGTTTCTCTTATTGGTTTTCAGTTCCTGAAAAAAATATTCTTACGTGAAAAAAAAGGCGAGTTTTACAACTGATATAATATGATTAATGCAGTTGGTTTTGATTCATTATGTTTAGTGATACGGTTTGTGACTTACCTCTGGTACATGGAAAATACGAATGTATATATTTGGATAGTGATGTTAGACGTAACTTTATATTTTTTGTGTTTGTTGTTACTGTTGCTTTCATGCATTAATAATTTATTTGCCGGGAGCCCAAGGCATCTCTGGATTGCCTGGTAATGCTGCAATTCCTCCACCTCAAAATAAAAATTTGAGATGACAGTAAATATTTGAGATGATGTTAATGTAGAATATATATGTAGCTTATGAGAAATAGCAGGAGCTGCTCTCAGGGATAAAATAAACAATACTGGAGAATATTGGCAAACCTTATGCTACAGACTAACCATACTAAATATCATGAACTTCTTTCTGCTGAAGAATCCAAGGGATGCTACTCATTCTTTCTTCTGAATGATAAAGTTAGAGCTAGATTTGCCATAATTTTATTTACTATTCTGTCTGTATTTTGTACAATCAAGTGTAGCCTAGAGAAAAGTATACCTAAAATCTAAAGCTTGAATGATTTAGCTTACTAACCATTAATTTAAGTTACCTAGAAAATCTCTTGGTGCCTTTCATAACAGACCTAAATGTCTCCATCAACTATCCCTTGCCTTTACTTTTTTTTTTAATCATGGATATTTTTATTTTTTTTGCATTCAATTTGATTAGAGTCTTACAGTAGGGCATAGCCTTCTGCACGTGGCTGACCTGTGTTCAATCCGTGGCACCAGCAACAAGCCATGAGCATAACCAGATATGGCCCAAGGACTAAAACAAACAAAAATAAGATGTTGGAGCTCCACAATCAGGAAGTGGGAGCACTGTGTGGGAGCACGTCAGCAACCCACTGTGAGCATAACCATAGCTGGGATGCCTGCCTGTAGCACATGAGTCAGGGCTCCAAGGAAAGGCGGACAAATCTCGGTGAGCACTGTGAGTCTGTGCGACCCCCTGCAAGCGCCAGAGCCAGGAGTGTGCAACTCCTGGTCATTACATAGTATGAAGGAAGCATAGGGTGGGACCTCGGAGACGGCCTACAGGGCAGGAGCATCGATCCCCGGACTGTGGGCGCAACCCCAGAGCACCACCCGATGCTAAAATAAATGAAGTAAAGCGTCACATTACAACATCACTTAGAGGGCCCAGAGAGAAAGCAGCGGATAAGGCGTTAGCCTGGCATGCGACCGACCTGGGTTCGAACCCCGGCACCATCTATGGACCCCCAATCCCTGCCAGGAGTGCTTTCTGAACGCAGGCAGGAGTAAGCCCTAGGCACGCTGGCCTGTGGTCCCCAAACAAACAAAACACACCTTTTATACTGATTCCCTAAAGGCTTTGTCTCTCCCTCTTAATGTTGCACCCGATTTCAGCCCCGTGGGCAAAGGTGGGCGATCGGGCTCATCCCTCGTACCTGGGACAAGCCGGTCCTCCCGTCCCCTCACCCACGTCACGGAGAGGGGCGTGAGGCGGAGGCAAGAGCACCCTGCCAGGCACACCTAGGCATCACGCGTGGGTTCCGAAAGGAGACGAAGGTTACGGGGCTTGCCTTTACTTTTGACTATCTTATAAATCACACTAATTTCCTCACAACTTGGTTTATTCATCTACTAAAAACAATTATCAAAATATAAGGTGATGGTTGTGTTTGGGGCATAGAGGAAAACTGCAACTCTTTTGGGTTCCTCAAAGTCTGGATAGATAATGAAAACAGCATCAGATAAGTGAACAAAGAAAAAAAAGCTAATATTGGACCAAGGAGAGCAGATTCTACTTCCTGTAAGAGATAGAGCTAGTATAAGCCCCAATTAAAGGGTTTGAATTACCAAGATAGATGACAAAGAGTATCTTTGAGAGGAAAGATGCTGTCTTCAGAGAGAGGACACGTTTTCCAAATAAACCACACCTGGGCAATGTCCAACAGCTCAAACTACATTCTTCTAATCATTAAAGGGAGGACATTTCTTATTCTTCTATGAAAGGGACAGAAACATAGGTAATGATATTCTCTTTATTGGTAAGTGGAAGGGTGAGAAGGACCAATTGCAAAGACAAAGATTCTCCTCAGATCTCATAACTGCTTCAGTCTAAGCTTAAAATAATCTGCAAGTCTCTGAACGCATTTTGCAGAAGTCAACCCTGACTCTTTGTCTGATCTGTTTTGGGTGCCTTTAGGTAGAAAGACATTTCATATAAATAGCTAAGAAGTTAAAAATGAAATGTATATAAATGCAACATTGCGAACAGAATCCCTCTTCTACATCATTATTTAAGATACAAAAGATTAACTTCCCAAGAAAACCAGTGAAGCCTAACTCCCAGAGGAGTAACTGATAATAATCCCAAAGACTAAATTAAATTAAGTTTATTTTTATGGTAATAGGCTATAATAAAAGAAGAGCTCAGGAAATACCAATTTACTTAATAAAGATTTTATAATGCTGTTGCTTAGAATGCATTTTAGTCTAAACAACTTTGAAGAATTGAAATGAAAGATCATTAAAATCTTACTCTGGAAGACATTAATAACTGAGTTTCATCTATATCATATTGAACTGCACTGATAAACAGAACCCACACTTCCAGTAAGTTAAACCACACTGATCTATTATGTGAAGATGTGTGAATCCTTTTTTTTTTTTTAAATTGAATCACCATGAGAACAGTTACAAAGCTTTCAGGTTTAAGTCTCAGTCATACAATGATCAAACACCCATCCCTTCATCAGTGCACATATTCCACCACCAAGAACCCCAGTATACTCCCTTCCTATGCCCCACTCTGCCTGTGTGGCAGATGATTTTCACTTTACTATCTCTTTACTTTGATTACATTCAATTTTCAACAGAAAACCCACTATTACTATTTGGAATTTTCCCCCAACAATCAGACCTGCTGTAAAGGCATCATTAGATAATTTGTTTTCTATTGCTGATAATGAAGAGCATATGATGTCGTGCAGCCGAGATTGGTTTGGAATTCTGATATTTTAGTAATTAAGTCCAGAGGTATTTCTACCAGCAGCCACTGCGTTCTGAGATAGGTTTGTGTGCCTCTGTGATCATGGCCATTCAGGAGCAGAGGAGCCGTTCGTGGGCCGTGTGAATTCTTAAATCAAGATTCTTAGAAAGACTCCAGGAAAAAAAGAGAATAAAATTATTAGTTTCAATAAGTGCAAGGTAAGAGAGCAGTAGCCACAAAATAGAATTATTCCTGGTTAAAACTAGAGAATTTTTTAAAGTATACTATATATATATATGTTATATATATATATAGTATTATAGAATTTTGCAACTAGAAAAGTGACATGCTGTAAGAATATAATTGGTGTTGTGGAGAATATCAATACACCTCCCTACTGAATCAGAAATCATTTGTATTAAGATCCTTCATGCATACTGAAGTTTGAAAAGCATGGCAAAGATACCACAGAGACTGAAAAAATAGACATTAGTCCCCCAATTAAAATAAAAGAAGTTCTTATATAGAATAATTGAAAACAATGTAATTAAAGTGACATTAGTACTCCTCCTTTTCCTCCTCCTCCTCTTCTTCTTCTTCTCCTTATATAATAATAATAATTACTATTATTATTATTACCACTACTACTACCACTACTATTTTGGATTTGTGAGGGGCACACCTGGATATGCCCAGTCTTATTGCTGGCACTCAAGGATTATTCCTAGCAGTGCTCAGAGAATCATTTTTGATACCAAGGATTGTACCTGGGTTGGTTGATTGTACAACAAGCATGTTATCCACTGTGCTACCTCCCAGGCCCCTGCAGTGACTTATTATGGGCCATTAGTCCCATACCTAACCAGAGAATTCTTAAGTTAAAGTATACTGCCCCCAAATTACCAGAGCAATTGAATAAAGATATGGGCTATGGCAAAAGTCATCCTATCTAAGCTGAAAGAACATTAAGCTAGCAGATGCTGTAGAACATACTTCATAAACTCAAGTGGGGGTTAGGATGATGTAGGAATCTTAATGGGTTGGTGTTGGAGCTGGACTGAGCTATCAGGGTGAGCCCATGTATACTGTACCGTACTACGGACAGGAACATAGGGACCCATGAAAATGGGCGAGACTTCTCATGTGTCCTGACTGGTTTGGATGAAGCTGAACATGTTCCCCCTTTTCAAGCTGTCTTCAGAAAAATAATTTCAGTATATTGAAAAGAGCAGTTTTCCTTCTCTCACAGAAGTCTGGCTGGTCTTTGACATGCAGATGGTGTTAGCCAGGCCTGACCTTTGAGATTGTAAAATGCAGGCTCTGGCCAAGCCTAGCCTTTGGGATGTAGATTTCAGATGCCCGCCCAGTTTGTATTTGAAGTGGCAAGCACAGCCTAGTCTTTGGGATGTAAATCCAGGTGCCTAAAGCCCAAGAAAGGTTTCAGTTTTGGTTTTGTATCCAGGTGCCTGTAGAAGGTTTCAGTTTCGGTTTTGTATCTTTTCCTTCTCAGTTCTGTATTCTTTTCCCGAGGCTATAGGCCTACCCGCACAAGGAAACAATATGTTTCCACTGTCTCAATGTTCTCCCTGTAACTTCTTTTAATGCCTTTGGTGACGTCACTGTATTGTGCCCTTTGTGGGTACCATGATCAATAAAAGGAGATCCACAAGGCGCTTTGCCTTTGCTAAGAGCCAGAGAGAGCCTTAGTCCTCCAATCAAGACATTTCTTCCGCGTTCCTTATCTCAGCGCCTCCGAATGTTCATGCAACAGGTTGGAGAGTTTCTCCAGGGAAAATCATACATATTTATGAAGGGAGAGGGAATGCACACACAGTTGAGAATCATGAGGTAGACATGTGCTATCACATAAGATATGTATAGAAAGTGGCAGGAAAACACAAGTACCAGAATTTTTTTTTTCCATCTGATAATGATGTCGGTGGGCCCCATGGGTGACTTACGTGAAGCGGGGAGGAGAAAGACGGTCACTTTCTCTCCAACCGCCTCAAACACCTGGGACCCAGGGTTACTGGGTTCTTGTCTCACTAGTGGAAAAGAATTTCAGGAGTAGACCAGCAGTGAAGTAGCAGATTTTATTTAGAAGGTCTTAGGGAAGGAGGAAGGGATAAGTGGAAAAGAAAAACCAGTAGGAATAACTCGCTCAAGAAAGAACGCGGGCTCCTCCGAACATGGAGAGAGCTCTACACACACCCTAGCACTGGACACGAAAGCATGAAAGTACACATCTCAAGGGGGGAGATGCGGGCGACACATGTGCTCGGGCACCACATGTGCTCGGCCACGTGGGCGCGAGCAGCACATGGGCTCAGGCAGCATATGCGCGCACTTCCTTTGTTCAAGGTGGCCTTCATAGGGTTTCTCCAACCTGCCCCCATGTGGGGCTTCTTCCCAGGTAAAAGTCCGTTGCTAAGGAGGTTACCGGGGAGGCTGGGTCTTCTTTAGGCTGGATCACATTTTAATCAGATTAAGGGAGAGGTTGACAGAATTGAGGAACTTCATGGGGGAGGGGTCCAACCTCCTCAGGGTCTGCTGAAGGTCTTATCAGGTTCGTTTCCTGTATCCACTGGGTGGGTCAGTCTCAGGATTCTCCTCCCCGAGACTTTGATAATCTAAGTTTCATTGCCATGGGCCTTTCCCTATCTACCTGCCTACATCAATAACTAGGAGAAAAGTAATTGTAGATCTGGGACTCCATTGTACATTCTCCACTGAATATTTTGGTCCAGACAAGAGACTGGAGTTTTGAACAGGACAAAACTGTTCTTATACTTTGATTTGGTCCAAAGCAAATCAAAATAATAAATAATGTTGCCACTTGCAGGAAGAGGCTGTTTACTTCTGATGTCTGTGGGCCCTACGGGTGGATCATATAAAGTGGGGAGAAGACGGTCACTTTCTCCTGATCCACCTCTGCCACCTGGGACCCAGGGTTCTTGGATTCTTGTCTCACTCAGCAGAAAGGAATTTCAGGAGTGAAGAGGAGGGCAGGTTAAGAGTCAAGAACTGAAGGGCAGGTTAAGGGTTAACCCCTGAAGTTGCCCTTTGTAACTACTTGACTGCTTTGAAAGATGTCTTCAGGACCTTCCACTGGGCAGGACTCTGTCACCAAATGGGCCAACAAATTGCCCCTAGGAACTGTAAACAAACATCTGCTCGGAATGGTCAACAAATGTTGAAATTAGCATATTAAGTGAAATAGGTGTGGTTTTCCCTTTTGTATGGTTTTCCTATTGATCCAATACCTGTGATTTTCTTTGATATGTATGATTCTCCTTTGATTCAATACATGTAATTTTCCCCCAATATGTGTGATCCCCTTTGATATGTGAGATTTTCATTTGTCAACAAATGTTTAGATATGCAAATTAAGTGACCTATGTGATTCCCTTTGATATGTGAGATTTTCATTTCTCCCCCAAAAGGGTATAAAAACAGCTAGCTTTTTGAGTTTGGGGCCTTCGGTTATGCCACGCTATTGAGGCACAATTGAAGGTCCCAATATAGCTATATTGGCTTAAATAAACCCCATGCATTTGCAGAAAGAGTTGTCTTGGTTTTGTTCTTTTATCTCTCCTAGCCTCCCCCGGGCAGAGATCTGCCAACCCTAACATTAGCAGCACATGGGCTTGGGCAGCATATGTACACCCTCTCTTTGTTCAAGGCGGCCTTTATAGGCTCTTCTCTGGTTGTCTTGATCCAGAAGTTCTGGAGTCTTCTCGGGGCTGGATCACATTTTAATCAGATTAAAGGAGAGGTCCGAGGGTTTGAGGAACTTCTTGGGCAGGGCTCTAACCTCCTCAGGCCTGCTGAAGGTCTTATCAGGTCTGTTTTCTATATCCACAGGGTGGATCAGTCTTAGGATTTTCCTTCCAGAAGTTCTGTTGACCTGAGTTTTATTGCCGAGGGCCTTTCACTGTCTATCTGCCTACATCATTTCCTCTGAACTGGAAATTTTGGTCAGTCTGTTTTTGTTTTCTTAACCTCCAGGAACCCTTTTAAGAGTTAAAGTCCAGAGAGAATCATAAAGGTTAAGGTTGTACCCACTAGCATCTCAAACTGTGTCTATTTGTGGAAATAGCTTCCTTAATGAGGCAATAAAGTAAAAATGAGGTCACTAGACAGGACCCTGATCTGACTTGACTTATGTCCTTACAAGCGCAGGAGATGAGACCACAGATGCCTAGGGCCTGACGATCATGAGAGAATCCAGACTAAACATCTGCAAATGGAGGAAAGAGATCTCAGATTAAAACACCTCGGAAATATTGTATTTTCAGATTTCTAGCATTCAGACCAAAGGAATTAGAAATAGCAAAGTCCTGAACTAGAACTCTTAAAACTCCATATCTTAATCTTCTTCTCATCCCAAACCCTAAAGATTAGTAGAAATTTCTCATTTTTCCATTTCTTCATTTAGATTTATAGATAAAATGATGTGTACCTCAGGGCACCATTTCTGAGAAAGGATTTTTTTTTTTATCCTGACACCCACAAATTTTCAGTCCACCTTTCTCTCCTGTTTTCTTTCTATAAAAATTCCTTTATCTGACTGCATGGCTTAGATGGGTGCTTTGATGGCAGGTATCCACCATCTTCCAACCTGTCAGCTATTGCCAATAAACTCTCTCAAGCCATCATTGTTTCTCATTAATGTGATTGGCCCTCGAATGGCAGTGGAAGTAAGAAAAAAATGAATTTCTGTTGTTTAACCTACTCATTTTCTCATACCTGTCCTGGGAGCCCATACAAGCTGACACAGGTCTAATTATGAACGTAGACGAGGATAGTAGAGAAGTTCAAGATTAATAAGGGTGACTGGTTTTGGTTTGAAGACAGCCAGAAAGGGAGCACAGAGAATAAAAACTCAAGCTATTGACCACTTCTCTCCTTTAACTTGTTGCTTCCCCCATGGACTAAACCAAAATGTTAGTCAGAGGGTAAAGGCATCCTGGTGATACAGCTTGTGTAAGTCAACCTCCTAGCAGAAAAGTGAGTAGACAATGATGGAAAGCAGACAGGGCGGGGCAATAGGCTTTATCCATTACTGTTGCTTATTTCTTTTCCTTTCCTTTTTAAGTAACTGACCCTCATTTTCATTCAAGTGTAGCGATGCGTCCAGCTAAAAAACCTGCTACCCTTTGCATCTCTCTGTGCATCATATTATAATTATTTATTTCCACCCTAGGTTTGAAAAGAAATTGTTCGGTAAACCTTGAGTTGTGGGGTCAGGGGAAGAGTACAGCACGTAAGTACAGGCTTTCATACAGCTGAATTTGGTCATCCCTGGTTCCCCATCCCATAGGAGTGACCCCTGAGCATCATCTATTGTGGCCCGACAAAGAAACAAAAAACCCAAAAACTAATAGCATGCTACTAAGGGCCATACAATTTGCTGTGCAATGACCTTTGCTTCACTTCATTCCTTCTTACTGACGCCTGCTAAGTATCTGACTGAGGTCTGACATCCATCTTGGACAATGAAATGACCTTTCAATTTAAAGTCCATGTTAATGAATCTGAGCTAAAGATCAATACTATAAAAGGGCAACTGTCCTTGCCCCAAACCATAAAGATAAGAACTGTTTATCCTTAGTTTCCCCCTTCCCACAAAGCCTAACCTTTCACTTGTTTAGGCTGGTAGCTAGGTGAAATATGCCTCCAGGCACCAGGCCCTAAAGAATCTTAAAGTTCATTCAAGTGCTCCTAACTTTTCAGCCCTCCTGCCCCCACCCACCATCTTTCCTATCATTCCCTATAAAAATCCTTCTTGTGACCATGGAGATAAGATGACCACTTTGAGCAGATGTCAGCTTCCAGCCTGCTGGCTTCTTCCCTATACTAAAGCTCTTTCTCAAGTCAACGCTTGCTTCTCATTTGATTCCTCAAGCTTCAACAGATCTGGGTCTTGAAGGTTACCTAAGAGAAGATTAAACAGAAGAGAACTTGATCTCTGCTAGTTGCAGGTAACAAAATCTCCAAAGCAAATGTATTATAAGTTGCCATGTAATTAAGTGACTGTTACTTTGAGTTTCATATTATGCATATTTGCTGTGCAATGACCTTTGCTTCACTTCATTCCTTCTTACTGACGCCTGCTAAGTATCTGACTGAGGTCTGACATCCATCTTGGACAATGAAATGACTTTCTGTGCTTCACAAATTAGTGAATATGTGTAAGGCCTTGCTATAATATGATATGCACTAATATGTGAAGCATTGCTATAATACCCTCAAAAATAAAATAAGCATTATTTTTTTTTTTCTGACAGACAGTAGAGGTCACAGTCTAGTTCGTCCCCAAGATTTTTTCAGCCTCTCTTTGCTCATCTTTCTTAACGCTGCCATATTGGGGGCTCTTTCAGTGACAGGTGAATGAGGCCAATTGTAGTTACTGTTGTTGGCATATCGAATACACGACGGGTAGCTTGCTAGGCTCTGCCGTGCGAGCTCAATACTCTCAGTAGCTTGCCGGGCTCTCCAAGAGGGACAGAGGCTTTTAGGGTGGCCTCCAATCACCCTTAGAGGTGTTACAATGGTTCACACTAAATTTGAACTCTATCAAATATGGTATGGGAATAATAGGTATTAAGTGTTTTATGGTGTCTTTTTTTGTGGCCGCACTGTCCGGAGAGCAACCTGGAGGGTGGCGGGGTCTGGGTAGTGGATGTAGTGGGGGTCGGCCAGTGAGGCATTTATCTTGGGTAGGGTGGGGCGTCTGGGTTGGACCCCTCCCTCAGATGCCGGGGATTGAAGGAGGCAGACAGAGGATCTTGTTTCCAGGTCTCGTTGAGCCTAGAGCTAAGGTCGCAAAGTTCTGCTTACCTGGCTTTGCGGGGCTTCACTCGTGTGTGAGGTTCGGCCCAAGTGTCTGGAGAGCAACCTGGAGGGTGGCGGTGTCTGGGTAGTGGATGAAGGACAACCATGCGAGCAAGCCGGGTTCCAAAGAGGATTCAGCACAATAGACCATATCCACACAGTGACCAAACTCATTGAAGTTTCGAGAGAGTTCAAGATGCCGCTCTGTCTAATGTTCATCAACTTAAAGAAGGCCTTCAATTCTGTTAAGACTGAGGCGGTCATCAAAGCCCTGGCCAAACAGGGCGTTCAAACTCAGCATATCAAAATCCTCCACGAGTTGTACTGTGGATTCACCACCTGGATGTCACCATTCTACCAGGAAGTGATCATTGATGTAAAGAGAGGGGTGCATCAAGGTGATACCATTTCACCGAAACTCGTCAGTGCCACCCTTGAGAATATCATGCAATGACTGGCATGGGAAGGAATGGGAGTGAAGATAGACAGTTGGCAATTACACCACCTCCGCTTCGCTGATGACATTGTTCTTATAACGCCAAACATTAGCCAAGCGGCACAGATGCTGGCCGACTTTGACCGTGAGTGTGGAAAGGTCGGATTGCAGCTGAATCTCAAAAAGACAGTGTTCATGAAAAACAAACTGGTCCCTGAAGCTCCATTTGCTCTCAATGGATCGACATCTCCGAATGCAGCAGCTATGTGTACTTGGGTCAAGAAACCAACATGAGGAATGGCTTGGTGCCAGAACTACGCAGGAGGAAGAGAGCAGCGTGGAATGCATTCAAGAGCATCGAAGAGGTGGTTAAGAGAATGAAGAACCTCCGACTCTGGGCACATCTTTTCGATTCCACCATTCTTCCTGCACGAACATATGCCTCAGAGACCTGGGCCCTATGCAAACAGGATGAGAATGCTATTAGGGTATCCCAAAGAGGAATCGAAAGAGCTATGCTGGGAATATCATGTCTCACTCAAGTGAGAGAAGGAATCCGGAGTTCTGACCTTCATCAATGGTCAAAAATCAGGGATGCTATCTTGTTTGCCAAGGCATCAAAAATCAGATGGGCTGGTCATGTAATGCGATTCAGAGACAACCGTTGGACTAGAGATGTTACAAACTGGATTCCACGGGATGTCAGAAGACCTCGTGGCTGCC